>NC_056725.1:1558071326-1558081326 GCF_019279795.1 Protopterus annectens
GAAATGTTCTCTGGAACAGAAACATTGGACAAATCACTTGGAGAATTAGAGTCTTTATTACAGGCAGGGACACTGGTAGTAAATGTTTCTGATGCTGCCTGAATTCCATCCCTTGCAACTTAATGATATACTATCTTGGTTCATCACACAAATGTTTCACAAGTCCTATTTGGTCAAATCCTTTTGCTGTCTGCATGCTCACTATTTCTCATTCTTTTAATGGATTCAGAGGCTTATCATAATAGGACTTATAGGGCAAATGCTTCTTTAGGAGTTGAGCTTTTACTTCTTTGTTGTTTTCAGGACTTGGAGTCAACAAATTCTTACTGAGGGGTAGTGTGGTTCTGGTTTGTATCAACATTAATCTCTGGGCTGGTGAACGAAGTAGATTGTCATAAGAAATGTTGCTGAGATTAAGGAGATTAAGAAAAACATCAGTACTGTCACATTTAGACTTGTCCAACAGTTGTTTTGCACGTTGAACTGCATGTTCAGACAGGGCCATTTAATTGTGAGTATTCAGAACTACTAATAACATGAATAAAGTCCCACATTTCAGCATATCTTTTGAACTGCTGATTTGCGCACCATTGTCAGAAACGAGTTTGCACGGTCTACCATGGACAGAAAAATATCTCTTCAACTTCATAATGACAGTACTGGAAAGGAGATTAGGAAGGAGATCAATCTTGAACCAATTTGAATAAGAGTCTACTAACACCAAGTAATGTTGACCATTCCATTTGAAACTATCTGTAGCTACTGTCAGCCAAGGTAGTCCAGGAATCTGGCTTAGTTGAAGTGGTTCGTTTTGATGATGCGGCTTAGTACTATTATAAACAGAACTAGGTGACGGTTCTTTCTCAATATCTTTTGGCATAGAATGCCAAAATACTAGTCCTCTCACCCTTCTTTTGGTAGAATCGGTTCCTGGATGGCCATGATGCAAGATTTTAATATACTTTTGTTGCAAGGATTTTGGAACAATCACTTTTGGACCTTTCATGATGACACAATCTTCCATCAAAATCTCATCTGTGTAAGGAAAATACTGTTGCATGTCTAGTAGTAAACAAGATTACTCTGACGGCCATCCTCAACTGATAAAGTGGTTGAGCTACTGGGGAATTGGATCTGAAGCTGTGTGAGGTCTAAGCTCATCAAGACATGTGGAAGAAAAATGTTTCACTTCCATAACTTCAAAATCAGGTTTCTAATTTACATGCTGTTTGGTAGTTTTTCTAGGTGATCTGGATAAAGTATTATCAAAATAAAAATGATTATCTCTTGTGTAAACCAAGTGAAAATTGTACTTTTGCAATTTTAACATCATTGGTTGCAATCTCACAGTAACTGTGTGCATTGGCTTTTTTAAAATAGTGATCAAAGGTTGGTGGTCAGTCTTGATTTGAATAGGTCGGCCATAAATACAGTCATGGAATTTTAAACATGCAAACACAGTTGCCAGCTCTTTCTCTATTTGAGCATACTGCATTTCAATTTGGGTTAGAGTTCTGGATGCATAGTCTACTGGTCTGCCTTCTTGAAGAATGACTGCACCAAGACCAAATTTTGAGGCATCACAAGAAAGAATTACAGGTTTGTGACCATCAAAACATCTTAAGGTGGGTGGACTGGCAATTCTCTGTTTCAGGACATCAAATGCTCTTTGGTGTTGTTCCAACCAGGACCAAGTTGCATTTTTGCATGCCAGCTCTCTTAGCAGTACTAAAAGGTCACTCAAATCTGGAATAAACTTGCCCAAGTAGTTGACCATGCCAAGTAAATGTTGTAAGGAGGTGAGATTGTCTGGGGCTGGCATCTTAAGAATTGCAGTTTGCTTGGAAGGATCTGGTTGTAAACCTGAACTGGTAAAGAAATGATCCACATAAGTAACTTCTTGTGGCCTGAATTAGCATTTCTGAGGATTTAGCTTAAGATTCACCTTAGGACCCCATTCCAGAGCTTTTCTGAGGTTTCTATCATTTTCTACTTCACCATGGCCTCCTACAAGAATATCATCCACTGTTATAGCACATGGATAGCCAGAAAAAATTTGCTCCATCACACGTTGAAAGACTTTGGCAGAATTTATCCCACTAGGCATTCTTAAAAATCTGTACCTTCCGAATGGTATACTGAAAGTGGTTAGCAAGGAAGATTTTCGGTCAAGCAAAATTTGTCAAAATTAACTTTTTGCATCTAAGACAGAAAAAACTGAGGCATTTGGCATAAGACCAGCAACTTCTTTGAATTTACAGCTTGGCTGATGAGGTTGTTTTAGTACTTTGTTCAAATCTCTTGGATCAATGCATATCCTAATATCATCTTTATAGGTTCATAGGTTAGTACTACGGTAACTGCCCTTGTGAGACATTGTAAGCTTAGTCAATTATCACTTGTGAGACTCAAACCCTGCACCTTGTGTTTGTAAGGCTAACACCTTAACCATTAGGCCACCCTCCCAACCCTCCGAACCTGAGCTTTTCTTTTGAGATACCACCATGGAGGATACCCATTCAGTTAGTTCTTCTACTGGACAAATTACTCCTAAATGCACCAGTCTGTCTAGCTCATCTTCGACTCTGCCCTGCATAGCTACTGGAACTTTCCATGCTGGTCTGATAACTGGACTTACCTCATGGTCTAACTTCATGGAGTACACAACTGGGAGTTTGCCCAACTTGTTTTCAAAAAGACCAGCATACTCAGAAAAAATAGTTTGTTCAAAATTTTTGTTGTTACATGTGCTTACATGGTGGACTTCTGCATTAAATGAAAGCAGTCTAATTCTTAAACTGTCTTTGAGGCCTAACAATGACTGCACGTGTCTCTTGACTATGTACAATTGCAAGTCATAGCTGCTTCCAGCAGAATAACATGAAAGCACTACTGAGCCTTCAGTTTTGATTTCTTCACCACCATAAACAACAAGCTTCACACACTTTGCCAGATCAAGCTTCTCACTAGCTTTTACTTTGGCAAATATTTCTGCTAACATAATATTACACTTTGAACCAATATCAGTGAGCTCTACAGGTCTCCCATTAATCAGAACAGTACAAAATACTTCATTCTTTGCCAGCAAATCTACTGCACTGACTGGATCATCAAGCAAAGGCACACCATAAACATAAAAAGTAGGATCACAGCTTTCTAGTTGATCAACTTGCCTCTTTGAATGCTCTCTTTTAATAAAAGAATGCTCCTTTTTTAATTTATGGAACTTTTTGAAATTATTCCACTTTTTACATGTGTGGCACTGCTGACCAAAAGCTAAGCACTTAGCTCATTTATGCTCATGATCACCTCCACATCTACGACAGGTAACTATGAGGCCTTCCACAAGTTTTGCTGACTCACCCCCTCTTCTGTACTGTAGGTGCTCTGGGTTTTACTCAAGCTGCTCTGGGTTTTGCTGTAGTAACCATGGATTTTGTTACAGAGGCCCAGGGTGTGACTGGGCCCTTAGGCCTGTATCTTATAACCATGTGCTGCATACTATCAACATTAGCACTGGAAGGCACTGCAAGCATGCTTTTCTCATTTGTAAGCATATTTGTATGCTTCTCTGTGAGCTCATATATTTGACAAATCTCTATGGCCTTATTCAAAGTTAAATCACTGTCTTGAAGCAAAATCTTTCTCACAGCATCATTTTTAATACCACAAACAAGCCTGTCTTTTATCAGCTCATGTCTTAAATCACCAAATCTGCACATTTTGCCTTGTTTCTCAAGTCAGTTATATGCTGCAAAAGGTTCACTAGGCTTTTGATCTCTTGTGCAAACTATGTGCTTTTCCATTGTAATGTTTGTTTGGGGGTTACACGTTTTCTAAATTTACATTGTAATTACTCACTGTCTTCCTGCATTGCAGCCAGTACCACAATATGGGGGTCTGGGGGTCTTCCCCCTCCCCTGCATACACAGCTGGGGCATACACAAATAAACACTCCCTTCCAACAGCTTCTGAATCAGCTGGATTAAGCAGAATAAATGCCTTTGTACGTGTGTCTTTATCAGAAAAAGCAGCCTGAATGAAGAAATTTCATACTCTTGCTCAAACACTCTCCAGTTTTTAGCAACATTATTAGCAGGTCTACGAAATCCTTCTGTCATGTCAAGAAAATGCCCTTATAATTATGCATAAACACACACCAGGTACTCGAAAAATATTCAACTGCATAACAGTCTCTTTGAAATGACTGTATTTTGTGAAATAATTGCACTGTAATACTGCGCACACTTGGATATCTCTGATAGCTTTAGTTAATATGAAAAAAAAGCACACAGAGAAAAAATCGTGTTTTCCCTTTTTTATAATTTTTTTTGTGATTTGGAAGTTATTTCAAGCATTTTTGTAAGCATTTTGAGTATTTTATCAATATATCGTAGTTTAGAACATTTTGCTTAATTAGAAAGAAATTTTGAGTGCTTTGTTTTATAGTCACTGAATAAAAAAATAATTTAAACAAGTTTTTGCACCTGCTTTATCTTTCTGACTTGTTTGCAAGTTGTTTGAGCTTCAGATGATTCACTTTCCAGTTGTGGCTGTGTGCCTCATGGTCTTGAGGAAGCTTTATTTCTGCTCCCATTCTGACACCATGTTACTCATCTTGTGTATTCAAATAGGACGATGAGGCTGGGTGTTTATTTAAGTAGTTTAATACACACAAACACATCAGGATGGATAGCTGGAACATAAACGAACTAACGGACTGACTGCTACACACACACATACATGCCTTCACTCTGGCTTCTCACTCAAAATGGCACTCTTGCTTGCATGTGCTCAGTACTTATATGCACGTGCTCATGGACTCGAATGGCTCTTAAAGGTACAACACACACACTGATCTACAATACCAACATAAAAACATATAAAACAAAGTAAACACAATGTTAATGAGGGGAGGGGAAGACCACCTGTGCTACCTCATGTGGGGAGAACAAACCCTGCAAACTTACATTTACTAACTACAAGATCAAATAATAGTGGGGAAAATACCAAAACTGTAATCCATCAAGATCCACATACCTACCCACACACTATACTAAACATAAAAAGTAGGATCACAGCTTTCTAGTTGATCAACTTGCCTCTTTGAATGCTCTCTTTTAATAAAAGAATGCTCCTTTTTTAATTTATGGAACTTTTTGAAATTATTCCACTTTTTACATGTGTGGCACTGCTGACCAAAAGCTAAGCACTTAGCTCATTTATGCTCATGATCACCTCCACATCTACGACAGGTAACTATGAGGCCTTCCACAAGTTTTGCTGACTCACCCCCTCTTCTGTACTGTAGGTGCTCTGGGTTTTACTCAAGCTGCTCTGGGTTTTGCTGTAGTAACCATGGATTTTGTTACAGAGGCCCAGGGTGTGACTGGGCCCTTAGGCCTGTATCTTTTAACCATGTGCTGCATACTATCAACATTAGCACTGGAAGGCACTGCAAGCATGCTTTTCTCATTTGTAAGCATATTTGTATGCTTCTCTGTGAGCTCATATATTTGACAAATCTCTATGGCCTTATTCAAAGTTAAATCACTGTCTTGAAGCAAAATCTTTCTCACAGCATCATTTTTAATACCACAAACAAGCCTGTCTTTTATCAGCTCATGTCTTAAATCACCAAATCTGCACATTTTTGCCTTGTTTCTCAAGTCAGTTATATGCTGCAAAAGGTTCACTAGGCTTTTGATCTCTTGTGCAAACTATGTGCTTTTCCATTGTAATGTTTGTTTGGGGGTTACACGTTTTTCTAAATTTACATTGTAATTACTCACTGTCTTCCTGCATTGCAGCCAGTACCACAATATGGGGGTCTGGGGGTCTTCCCCCTCCCCTGCATACACAGCTGGGGCATACACAAATAAACACTCCCTTCCAACAGCTTCTGAATCAGCTGGATTAAGCAGAATAAATGCCTTTGTACGTGTGTCTTTATCAGAAAAAGCAGCCTGAATGAAGAAATTTCATACTCTTGCTCAAACACTCTCCAGTTTTTAGCAACATTATTAGCAGGTCTACGAAATCCTTCTGTCATGTCAAGAAAATGCCCTTATAATTATGCATAAACACACACCAGGTACTCGAAAAATATTCAACTGCATAACAGTCTCTTTGAAATGACTGTATTTTGTGAAATAATTGCACTGTAATACTGCGCACACTTGGATATCTCTGATAGCTTTAGTTAATATGAAAAAAAAGCACACAGAGAAAAAATCGTGTTTTCCCTTTTTTATAATTTTTTTTGTGATTTGGAAGTTATTTCAAGCATTTTTGTAAGCATTTTGAGTATTTTATCAATATATCGTAGTTTAGAACATTTTGCTTAATTAGAAAGAAATTTTGAGTGCTTTGTTTTATAGTCACTGAATAAAAAAATAATTTAAACAAGTTTTTGCACCTGCTTTATCTTTCTGACTTGTTTGCAAGTTGTTTGAGCTTCAGATGATTCACTTTCCAGTTGTGGCTGTGTGCCTCATGGTCTTGAGGAAGTTTTACTTCGGATCCCATTCTGACACCATGTTACTCATCTTGTGTATTCAAATAGGACGATGAGGCTGGGTGTTTATTTAAGTAGTTTAATACACACAAACACATCAGGATGGATAGCTGGAACATAAACGAACTAACGGACTGACTGCTACACACACACATACATGCCTTCACTCTGGCTTCTCACTCAAAATGGCACTCTTGCTTGCATGTGCTCAGTACTTATATGCACGTGCTCATGGACTCGAATGGCTCTTAAAGGTACAACACACACACTGATCTACAATACCAACATAAAAACATATAAAACAAAGTAAACACAATGTTAATGAGGGGAGGGGAAGACCACCTGTGCTACCTCATGTGGGGAGAACAAACCCTGCAAACTTACATTTACTAACTACAAGATCAAATAATAGTGGGGAAAATACCAAAACTGTAATCCATCAAGATCCACATACCTACCCACACACTATTCAATTAATTAATGCTCTTACTAAACAAGCAGCTGAATCACTGTTTCAATTAAATAAACACTCAGCAAGCTGAATGGGTTCTCTCTCTGTCTATCTATCTACTAATCTATCTATTTGATATATCTATCCATCTATCTATATAACATCCACATCAAATGATAAAAGGTTACAGAGACAAACCACTTAGTAAAAACTCCCAGAAAGACTCAGCTAAGCTACAGTCTTCACTGTGCAATACCTTAAAGCTCTTGTAGTAGAGGGTCATGGTATACATACTTACATTTTATCCCTTCAAATCATACCAGTGTTTCAGCTGTATAGCTTTGGAAGGCCCATACATTTTTAATGTTTATGTCTTTATAGATGCATAGAGGCCAACAAAGTAAAACCCTATTAGCTGTAAGCATCCTATGTTTTACCATTTTTTGAGTTTGTCAGTACAACGTAAGTGGATTGTTTGGCTTTACATTGGAAACAGACTTAAGGCCATGCCTGATGCCCATACATTTTAAGGTGCCTGTAAAGTATCCCAAATAACATCCATACCAAAGGGTAAAAAAGGTCACACAGACAAACACTTTAGTAAAAAAGACTAAGGAAGACCCAGTTAAAATTCATAGTGTAATGCATTAAACCTCCTGTGGTGGAGGCTCATACCTATGGGATATATGCAAATGACCCCTTAAGGACATACCTGTGTTTCAGAAATATGGCTTCTGAATGCCCATAATATTTCACTTTTTTACTTTTATTCCAGGGGCCACCACTACAGGATACAGTACAGCCTGGATAAATGCAAGGTGAGACCATGTCTGTAAATTTGCATTTAGGGGGCATGTCCCTGAGCCACTGTAAGAGTTATCAGTATACACAATTGAGCCTCCATGTACTTGGCTAGTGGGTATTTAAGTGACTGGAAAATTCATGACAAATTTATGATACCGTTATCCCCTAGATTTCGAATAATGTTGGGTACAAAGTCATATCTTACTAGTCCAAGGAGACGACTGATGTCTAGGTAAATCATTCAATGGACTGTCAATGATGCATGACACATCCAAATAAATAATGGGATACATGCTATGTAATGTAAACAATCACACACAGGGCATAAAAAGTAGTATTATAAGATTACTGGAAAACTTAGGAAATGCTTGCTAGAGGTTGGGGTGGCACCACTCCAGGTAACTACATCAGTGGCTACACTGCTCATCAGAATAATGTTGCCAAAGGCATCACTCACCTCCTAGCAAGCTGGTGCCTGGTATCTAATAACTCCTGTGTAGTAGACACAGGAAAATCTTGGTCTCAAATTTGCACCAGACAGGAGCTGGGCTAAAAATGTCACATCAAGAGGTCATGTCTAGAGATGGATCCAGCATAAGGTGATCTAGGGTGTTGGCTGGGGAGGGAAGGTGGCTGGCTAGCTTAAAAATGCTCTGTCTTAAAAATAAACATTAAAATGTCCACTCAGTTTAATTCTAATGTTAAAATGCTCACTCCATCTAAAAAGCAATACTCCATCTTAAAAAAAAGATTAAATTGTTCACTGTGTCTAACTTAAAAAAAAAACTCAAACTGCCAGGTATAGGTGAGATTCAGTCCAACATGAACATCACTGTCCCAGTATGTATATCTTGTAAATGCATTGAAGATTCATCCCAGTATGTACACCTTTATATGTCTTGTCAAACATCTGAGATTTTGGGTTGTTGCAGCAGAGCAGCATATCACAGAAGCAGCGTGTCTCTTGCGAGAGACATATTTGGCCGAACAGGGAAAGTGAGCGCAGGAACTTATGGATTATTCAGCAGAATGGGGAATTCCACCCCCCTGCACCACCTTACCAATGACTGTTAACCCTAACCCTAATGCTGCCACTTCCCGCAAACCTAACCCTACACCTTAACATCATTATAATCTTCCTGTAACACTATACAAGATAGACTCAGCCACACAAACATTCACAAACACACACACACATACAGCACTACATCTATCCCCAAACCTACCCTTACCCTAAAATACACAAACTCTCACACAAAAACAGAACATCCATCCTTCACTCATCCCCAGCTCTAACCCTAACTTGCATATACACACACACACACACACACACACACACACACACACACACACACACACACACACACACACACACACACACACACTCACACACACACACACACACACACACACTCTCACCCCCTCAATTCCAGTTACCTATACTGACATTCCATACCACTGACATATCCACTGTTCAGTCATCCATAGCATTGACATTAAATCACACCTCTAAATTTGTCAAACAAATGTACTTTTGGTCAAAGACAGGGGAATCATATATATATATATATATATATATATATATATATATATATATATAGGTGTATGTGTCTATGTCAGAAGCTCTAGTTTTCAGAAACTCAAAATTCATATTGTCGAGATGATATGTTCATGTTTCTGAAAACGCGAACATCAAAAAACAACAAAAAAACAACAAAAACCTACCTTTTTTCTATGTTTTTGCAGGGGGGCAAGCCCCCATTCTCCCCCACACCCTCTGCATATTTTATACATATAAAATCCTCACTGTACCACGATCTGTGTGTGTGTGTGTGTGTGTGTGTGTGTGTGTGTGTGTGTGTGTGTATATATATATATATATATATATATATATATATATATATATATATATATGTTCATAGGTTCATAGGTGTGTACTAGGCTAATGGCCCCGGAGACTTTACAAGCCTAGCCCATAGGATTACCCTGACATTGTGCCACCCAACCTTAGTTCCTAGTACCTCTGTCGAGAAGAGCCACTGGAGTGATCCCTGGGGTGAATTTTCTATTTCCCATCCACACATCAAGGTTTCTCTTGAAGAGGGCAGTGAGGTGCTCTGCTTGACATGTATGGGAAGTCTATTCCATAAAATGGGCAGTCTCTGGGTTATGAACCTGTCCCTGCAGCATGTTCTGTTGATTGTGGTAATGAGGTTGATGTCTCTAGA
>NC_056725.1:1558386326-1558516326 GCF_019279795.1 Protopterus annectens
ATGTGTAAAGGGCAGGAGACATACAGCAACTATCAGTGAAGACTGTACATACATTTGTATGTGAGAGCATGTATGTGCACATATCAGTGTTGTTTGATTGTAGGTTGTAGTGCCATGTACAAATTAGGTTACACAGCTATGTGTGTTTAGCAGTATGTTAGTGTGTGTCTACAGTATAGTAGACAAATATGTTGATATACCTGTCTAACATATGGTTATGTATGTATGTCAACATATGTATGTGTATATATATATATATATATATATGTAGATATATATATATATATATATATATATATATGATATGCATATATGTATACATACATAGAGAGAGAGATGTAGGAATACATAGACAGATGTCAATAGAATATTGTACCAACATATCTATGTAATGCACACATGCAGATATAGATATATGTAGATACATATACATAGACAGACTGATCTGACTACCTACAGGTATGATTGTATATGATGACCTGCAACACAGCCTGTCCCACCCCCTCTGTCACCCACACCCCCTCTGTGCCCCCCCCTACACATCTATGGCAATATATGTCCCCAATATATATGTGTATATGTATACAGACATATATATATATATATATATATATATATATATATATAGATAGATATATCTCTATACATATAGATATATCTATATACATATATATATATATATATATATATAGAGAGAGAGAGAGAGAGATGTATATAAAGTCTGAGTGAGGCACATGTGTACAGATGTATTGCAACAGGTGCCTGGTGACAAAGGCATGGAGTGAACACCAGTGTCAAATCCGGAGTATCATACCACATTCCAGATCACCCACACCAGTAACCACCAGATATGTGATTGGCTGCCCACCACTGCATGTGTCAGGGGTGAGCAGGGACAGAAATGTGTAGAATAGTGGCCCCAATGATAGTCACAGTGGCACACTATCCCTGGAATACCTGCACATGGTATGTGTCCGCAGACATGGTGAGTCAGGTATGGACATGTAGGTCGGTGTACCCCCCACACCACATAATGGATGCCATGGTATGGACCTCACATTACAGCAACAGATATGGAGAAGGACACAGTGACATGTACAACACTGTGACAACGCACTCAAACACATTACCAATGCACAGTGACTGACAACACCACAGAGTACACATATGCTACCCACATAGAGGTTACCACTCCCAGATGTACATATGGAGGTCACACCCATGACAGATGTCCAACAACCATAGTAACACCTCCCACCATCCACAACCTACATGTCTGCTGTGTGTCGTCCGTGCCACTGCAATAGCGTGCACATGTGGAGGTAAGAGTTCCTACTCACAGATAAGACACACCCTGCAATAAACCACACAGTGTTAAGAAGTGAGACTCCCCATGAGTACATGTCACACATACCCCTGCTGAATGTTAGTCAGATAGGTAATATGCCATATGAGTCACCCTGTGTAACTGTGTGACAGCAGCAGTTACCATCACACCACATGTGTCACAATGGTCAGGGTAGCAGAACAGTACGCTGCTGTAGACACAGGGGCAATAGCATATTGTATAGTATTGTATTGTAATGTAATGTATTGTGTTGTATTGTATTGGTATGGTGAGGTGCCTCCTTCATGGAGTGGAACCACTGCTGCTGTGCACCAGTGTACAGGTACATATCCTGTAGTCAGGCTAGTGTTACATAGCACTCCTATATGTGTGTTTAGCTCCTGTCAGAGGTTATGTAGCATGCAATTGGGGATACCATCAGGTCCCATCCATGTTGTGTATTCTGCTGTCCTGGGTGTCTCTCACCTGGACATCTGTGATGACGGGAGGTTACAGTCAGCTGGGATAACTATGCCTTATTACAGGGGAGAGGGCGGTGACACCTGCACTGAACCTGTCCGCCGCAATGTTGCCGATATCTGTGGTGTCAGTGGAATATGTGTTGTGTACTACCTATGGGCATAGAGGATGGCTCCTGACCAGGTTGCTAACATAACTGAGGAAGGCCTCCTGGTCATCTGTAGTGTCACTCTTGAATTCCCTCTCAACGCTGCCCATGTAGTCAGTATGATGGGAAATAGATCCTTACCAGTGCTGCTCAGACATGCCCTCCCTTCAGTGAATGATGCTCTGTCTTGCAGTAGCTTCCATCTTCTGTAATACAATCTGTCTATGGCTGGGGTCCACCAGACAGGATGCTGCCCTTTGTGGAGAGTGTCTTGGTCAGATATGGGATTGCATGATCCATGCATTCTTGGAGATGTCTGTAGACAGCAATTGTGTAGGGGTCACCATTGTGGGTTGTATCTGCCACTGGCCCAGTGGGCTGTAAGGATACCATATCACTGTTACAAAGTGTAAAGTTTGTATCTGTAATGTTATGCACTATAGTCATCTGTGCTGGTGGTGGAGGTGGGATATGTATATCCAGGGCAATCAGTGTGTGGTCAGCCCACAGTAGTTGCCGATGTAGGCCATACAGTACCTAGATACAAACCCCAGAGTGAGGAGGTGCTTCTGGCCTGAATTGGTGTTCTGACTGCTGGTGTTTGGTAGTATGTCGTATGGCGTCTGCCAGGTACTGTTGCACAGTTGCTGGCCGAGCACTGATACCTGGCCATCTACATGTGTATCCACCAATAGACAGACAGATGCTACATATGTGAGATATGTTGTATCATAACAGTCGAGTAGCATGTGTAGTATGTGTGCCAAAGTCTGCTGACATATATTGCTGATACCAGGTTATTTTCTTTCACAGGTACATGGCCCACCCGCTGAACTCCACCTACTCCACAGCTGAGGATGTGGAGATACACCAGAGCCTGGTGCGGACTATGCAATACTCTTTTCCCACACCAGCCAGAATCAGCAGGAGAGGGCTGCACTGTGGCAAGACCTTGTCCGTCGGGTAAATGATATAGGCACGCATAATAGGACATATGAGCAGGTACGACATCACTGCAGTGATTTAATCAGACATGTCCGCCAGCCGCAAGGCCAGATATCTACAGGCAACAGGTCGCCACAGGTGGTGGGGTGGCTACACATCCCCCACTCACCAGACTGGAGGGACTACTCCTGAGTGTAGTGGCTCCAGTCCACCAGCAACAACAACAGCAGCAGACATCCATCATGATGGAGGCTGGGGCCACACAGCAGCAAGACGGTGAACGAGCAAGTAATATGTCATATGTATAGTTGACTGTTGTGTACACTGGTAGTTAATGCATGTGTGAGGTGTGTCCTTGGTTTGTAGCTGTCACCATAGTATTTAATGTGCAAGTGTGATATCCTCAATATTAGCTGCCGACCTGTGAAAGGCGACTGTTGTACTCCTGACCTGTATCATACACAGTAACAATGGCACAGTTGTGCCCACTGACATTAGTTTCTTCATGTCTGCAGGACCCTCTGGTATAACTGCAATGCAGCCTATCCATGCTGGTGAGTGTGTATTAACAATTCCTGTAATAGTGTTGATAGTAATAGTACTATTTGGCTCACGTAGTAGTGCTCTTTGTATGCATGTAGGTGTGTCTGTGTCTGTGTGTTGTTATCACGCATACTGAGTACTGTACAATTGTGTGAAACTGTGTGCATGTGTGCATGTGTGCATGTGTGCACCTGTGCACCTGTGCATGTGTGCATGTGTGCATGTGTGCACCTGTGCATGTGTGCACCTGTGCATGTGTGCATGTGTGCACCTGTGCATGTGTGCATGTGTGCACCTGTGCATGTGTGCATGTGTGCATGTGTGCACCTGTGCATGTGTGCATGTGTGCACCTGTGCATGTGTGCACCTGTGCATGTGTGCATGTGTGCACCTGTGCATGTGTGCATGTGTGCATGTGTGCACCTGTGCACCTGTGCATGTGTGCATGTGTGCACCTGTGCATGTGTGCATGTGTGCACCTGTGCATGTGTGCATGTGTGCACCTGTGCATGTGTGCATGTGTGCATGTGTGCATGTGTGCACCTGTGCATGTGTGCATCACTGGTAATGTGTAGACATTGTAAACTGTGTTTCCTGTTCCCTTCCCACAGGTTCTGTTGCTGCTCTGGTGTCATGTAGCAGGGAACCTGAGTCAGGTGCCATGAGTACTGATAATGATGACATTGGTGTAATGGCACAGGAAGGTATGCCAGGGTCCGCCATTGGTCAGCCAATTGACAGTACACAGCTGTCGACCCCATCAATGCGCACAGTTATCCTGCCAATACACCCCTTGTCACCACTGTCCCTAGGTGATGGACAGCATACTGTGGGCATTGACCAGGGTAATGTGGTATCTGTGGCACATGCTTCCCCACACAGCAGCCATGGGCATGGCCCAGAGATGGTACCACACAGATGTCCAGGGGTTCTCGTGTGAGCATCCATGGGTGTACTGCCCCTGTCAGACGTGCCCACAGAGGTCTTACAACCTCGGCTATGTTTCGGACTGTCATGCAGGCACAGTCACGTATGGAACGGTACACCAGACAGGGTCTGAGGGAGCTGGCAGCATGTCGCACAGCCATGACTGACAGTATGCGTGACATTGCGGCTGCCATCCGTGATTTCACCGATGTCATAGACAGACGTTGTGGGGACATATTAGACCGGTTCCACAACTACGTGTCCATGAGCCAGGGTGATGGTGGGCGGTTGAGGCGTCGACGTGGCCATATGCCAGCAACAGCAGCAGCTGGCAGTCGGCGTGGATGACAACAGGGCCGCCCCCGTAGTGCCAGCAGCAGCCCCAGCAATGCTGGGTCTGTGCTGTCATCAGACTGCCCCAGGAGACCACGTGCACGTGGTTCTGGCCAGGCCCGACAGGGATCTGTGTCCAGTCAACGAACACCTGCTTCTGATGACAGTACCCAGTCTGGGTTGGTACCGGATATGGTCCGTAGCACCCCTGCAAGGCACAGGTACCATGTCCGTGGCCAGAGACACTGATCTGTATGACCTGGCAGGTACAGTCTGTGGCTGTCCACAAACACCAGTATATGGCAGCCATGAGGTGGAACTGTGTGCATCCATACACACATGCAAATTGACAACACCTAGGGCTACCGCATACACGCACACACTGCATCAACATTGCCCCACCTTCTACTGCTGTCCCTCACCAACACACATACACATACATGTCAATTGGTGGTACGGGTGGCTGACCCAGGCATACCAAGTTCACACCCTGTGCATATGATGAAACTGTGCCACCTCCTGCAATCTGTAACAACTGTGCAGGTACAGGTTAACATGTTGCTGATGCACAGGGTGACCACATAGATGTGTAGTAATAGTATCATGTTGTTAACAGTACTGTGTGCTGAATTAATTGTGGGTATATCACAGCATGACTGATGCAGTATTTGTGTGATTGTCATGTCCTGTTGTCTACACCCATGGTAAGTACCATAGTGTATCATCTGCACATGTTGGCATACTGGTGGTAATGATGTCAACAGAAGGCTACATACATAGGTAGCACAGGGGATAGGGTAATGAATGTAGTAATACACAATGATGGACATGTAAATTGCAAGTGGCTTGTTGCCCACACTAGACTCTGCAATGCAGATGTTTGAGGATGTTGATATGTGTGCAGAACTACACAACTGGTACAGGACACACAGGAGCACACTAGCACTGCATGCACACATCTCATACCATGCTAGACAGCCCCAACACACATAAGTAACTGTCACAGGAGGGAGAGTCCCCATATATGTCAGGGATACTGTGGTGGCAGGCCAGGAGCATACATCCTACTAAGTATGGAACCACTGAGAGAAGGCTCGGTGTCTGTTATTTGACATGTGTATTACTGCAGGTATGGGCACATGGGTTTCTATCCAGTTATTGTACATCCTGACAGTACATGCATGTTCCGTACACTTGTGTGCACTGAGACTGGACCCTAGCCATCTGACCAGTGTATTTCCATGTACATGTGCATAGCGCCTGCATATTTGCAGTGTTACCTTATGGAACTGGTACAGCTTGTTTGTTGTACAATGGACTACATGGAGCCCTGTTCACTGTATCTTTGTTTGCATGCATGTTTGCTTGCAAGTACCCTGGAATACCGATCACACCTGCAATGCATAGTTATAGAGCTTCTGTGGACTCATAGTGCCATCTGCATAGCCTACTATATGTATGGCCATGTCCCACTTGACAGGTTGCCACTGTTTGACCTGTTCACATGTACAATGCCTGTGACACAGTGCATATGACCTGCCTGGCATGTGTCCACGTGAGCAGTCATATATGCTACTGCTAAGTAGTCACAGGCACTACACCTTCACACATTCATCCTCTGTTGGACTACCTGCTTTGCTAGGGACAGCCTGCACCTGTCACCCTGGCCTATCAGATATTGGCAAAGGCTCTTGCTACCCCCATAGTGCCTATGTTAGGCAGGGCTCAAATGACAAACCCACCTTCATAGGTATCACAAGGGATAAGACACTAAGAGCAATGCTACCCAACGCCAGATGTCTAAACCTCCAGATGCATGCACCCAAAACACACCTTGGCATGGGGAACATCGATATCTGTGCAGTAACAGATGCCTGGTTCAGGGCTACTGAGAGCACACCAGCACTACTGGGTGTAACCCGGTTGATTTCTTTGCTACAGTCACCAAGGCCATTGCCGAGGGGAAGGTGGTTCACACAGCCTACCTGGACCTTGCAAACGCCTACGGAACAATACCCCACTTGGGCATTCTAGGAAGCTCACCAGCTTAAATATAAGCCCCTATGTCACTAGATGGATTGCACAGTGGCTCAAGAACAGAACCCACATGGTTAGCATTGCTGGAGCCATGCCAGACCCCATAACAGTTACAGGTTGTGTCCCAGAGGGCTCAGTCCTGGGACCCTCTTGTTTGGTACATATTTATTGGAGGTACAGGCCAACACGGATGAACTGTGGCTGTCCAAATATGCAGATGACTGCAAACTGGACACCATAATCGACTCCCCAGCTGACACAAGCATCTTCCAAAGGGGCATCATAGCAACAGACAACTTGTGCCAGAGCCATGGCCGTCTGCTGAACAGTGTGTAGAAGGGGAATGTGCATCCTGTAGTCTGTCCACCTAGTTGCCAAAAGGGACATTGTCCTCACACACACTAACCCCCCTCAGCCAAAAAACACACCCTTGCCAATTGCAGGATTCAAACCCTTATCTGACTGTTATGACACGTGAGACAGGCGCATTAGCAGAGCACGCTATTTGCATTACTGGGATTTTTCTCTTCCCCTGCTATACTTATAGAGTGCTGACATCATCGGTGTTTAGAAAGGGAATGTGCATCCTGTAGTGTCTTATCCTATTTGCCAAAAGGGACATTTCCCTCACACCCTAACCCCCCTCAGACAAACACACACACTTGCCATTCACAGGATTCAAACCCCTACCTAACTATGTTTTGACACTTGAGATGGACGCATTAGCAGAGCACGCTATTCGCATTACTGGGAGGTTTCCTTTCTCCTGCTGTACTTATAGGGTGCTGACATCATCGGTGTTTAGAAAAGGGGATGGGCATCCTGTAGTCTGTT
The DNA here is from genome assembly GCF_019279795.1 of Protopterus annectens. Taxonomy (NCBI): domain Eukaryota; kingdom Metazoa; phylum Chordata; order Ceratodontiformes; family Protopteridae; genus Protopterus; species Protopterus annectens. The sequence goes on from NC_056725.1 coordinate 1,558,393,901, forward strand.
CACCTAGTTGCCAAAAGGGACATTTCCCTCACACACTAACCCCCCTCAGACAAACACACACACTTGCCATTCACAGGATTCAAACCGCTACCTAACTATGTTATGACACTTGAGACAGACGCATTAGCAGAGCGCTATTCGAATTACTGGGAGGTTTCCTTTCTCCTGCTGTACTTATAGGGTGCTGACATCATCGGTGTTTAGAAAAGGGGATGGGCATCCTGTAGTCTGTTCACCTAGTTGCCAAAAGGGACATTTCCTTCACACACTAACCCCCTCAGACAAACACACACACTTGCCATTCACAGGATTCAAACCCCTACCTAACTATGTTATGACACTTAAGACAGACGCATTAGCAGAGCACGCTATTCACATTACTGGGAGGTTTCCTTTCTCCTGCTGTACTTATAGGGTGCTGACATCATCGGTGTTTAGAAAAGGGGATGGGCATCCTGTAGTCTGTTCACCTAGTTGCCAAAAGGGACATTTCCCTCACACACTAACCCCCTCAGACAAACACACACACTTGCCATTCACAGGATTCAAACCCCTACCTAACTATGTTATGACACTTGAGACAGATGCATTAGCAGAGCGCACTATTCACATTACTGGGAGGTTTCCTTTCTCCTGCTGTACTTATAGGGTGCTGACATCATCGGTGTTTAGAAAGTTTAGAAAGGATGGGCATCCTGTAGTCTGTTCACCTAGTTGCCAAAAGGGACATTTCCTCACACTAACCCCCCTCAGACAAACACAGACACTTGCCATTCACAGGATTCAAACCCCTACCTAACTATGTTATGACACTTGAGACAGACGTATTAGCAGAGCGCGCTATTCGCATTACTGGGAGGTTTCCTTTCTCCTGCTGTACTTATAGGGTGCTGACATCATCGGTGTTTAGAAAAGGGGATGGGCATCCTGTAGTCTGTTCACCTAGTTGCCAAAAGGGACATTTCCCTCAAGACACTAACCCCCCTCAGACAAACACACAAACTTGCCATTCACAGAATTCAAACCCCTACCTAACTATGTTATGACACTTGAGACAGATGCATTAGCAGAGCGTGCTATTCGCATTACTGGGAGGTTTCCTTTCTCCTGCTGTACTTATAGGGTGCTGACATCATCGGTGTTTAGAAAAGGGGATGGGCATCCTGTAGTCTGTTCACCTAGTTGCCAAAAGGGACATTTCCCTCACACACTAACCCCCCTCAGACAAACACACACACTTGCTATTCACAGGATTCAAACCCCTACCTAACTATGTTATGACACTTAAGACAGACGCATTAGCAGAGCGCGCTATTCGCATTACTGGGAGGTTTCCTTTCTCCTGCTGTACTTATAGGGTGCTGACATCATCGGTGTTTAGAAAGGGAATGTGCATCCTGTAGTGTCTTTTCCTATTTGCTAAAAGGGACATTTCCCTCACATAGACTTACACACACACCAACCCCACTCACACACACACACTGAGCACTTGCAGGATTTGAAACCCCTACCTAACTATGTAATGACACTTGAGACGGACGCATTAGCAGAGCGCACTATTCGGATTACTGGGAAGTTTCATTTCTCCTGTTGTACTTATAGGGTGCTGTCATCATCTGTGTTTGGAAAGGGGAATGTGCATCCTGTGGGGAGGCAGACACCAAGCACACTATGGCTAAGCTGTCATTCCCTAGGGCAAACAGCCTAGTGTTGACCTCTACACCATTATGTTTAATTGTCAAATGCACATTATTTGTTGCTGATAGACTGTTTGCATATCTTTATTGCCATAGCATTCCCTGTTGGTATGAACAACTTCTGCATCTGTGGAAAATGTTTGCATATGGGAGGGATCCACTATATCACGTATGTCTCTGTAGTCATTTAACTGTGTGCACTGGGCAGACTGCTGTAATGTGGTTGGTTCCTGGCATAACACATAACAATACCAGATATGTGTGTCCAACTGCTAAACCAAGATCTGGACTAAGTGTGTGAGCATGCCCAGTTTAGCCTTCCCATGGCATGTTGTCAAAGTGTGTGAGCATGCCCAGTGTGAGCATTCCATATGTTGGACTCTGCAGCCCACCACATTTGTGGATGTGTGTGAACTTCACAAACTATCACCCGTTTATGGTTGTGGGTTGTGTGTCATGTTGTGTAGTTACTGTACAACTGCTTTGTGTGTGAACACAACAGGATTATACTGTGCCTGCAGTGTTTGCATGGGATACTTTGCATACAGTTGTCAACATCCTTTCACACTGACCTACACTGTAGTACTGTATAGTGTACTGGTAGTACTTTGACTGTGGTGGACAGTAACCTGGGCTTTACTGCTATCACTGCTTTACATTTCGATAGTGGGCACAACAGCCTGGTTGGGGCCAGTTGTGTACATCTGACCATGTTGCATTCTGTTCAGATATGGACTACTTACACCAGGCTTGTCCAACATTGTTAGTGTATTCCACAACATAGGTGTACAATTGCAAACACTAGCGATGTGCCCTAGTCCATGTCTAATGCATGTTGGAGAGTGTGTTTGTCCTTCAACACACATTGTAAGAGGAGTTTGCCATGACATATGTCATGGTTAGTATACTGTGCCTCTGTCTACCTGTGACATGACAGTGATACCCAGGATAAACCTACCATCTCCCGTCCACCCATCAGGATTCCTATTGAGGAAGATTGATAAGTGACTCTATGGGTAGCCTGTGCTGAGGGTTCACTCATGGGTGGGAGTGGCTTCTGTGTTATGGATCACACAGTACAGCTTGTCCTATGTAAGTCAGTGCTGGGGTTCAGGTCTGTCATGTGCATAGCTCACTGCCATTCAGATTGTACTATGTGCAGCATGTTTATTGATGCCAGCAACACAGGCAACACATGGCATCTGTGTAGGCTGTTTGATACTCCTGATGCGGTACTGTTGGGGACTTTACAGTTGATGGAGGTGTCTGCTGAGGTACATCCCACAGGGGCTATTGTAGTCGATTGTACCACTGATGCAGGATGACTGCAGAGCCACAATGACCTCCCCTTATGTAAATCTGACAGCCTTCATGATTAGGTGGGTATATGGTATGTTTATGTAAACACTACAGCACATGTTTGTCCAATGCAGGATATCTATCACCCTGTGTCCCCAGGTCTCTCATTACATGTTAACTACATAATGGGTTAACACCTATGTGGTGATTGGTGGGCACTTACTGTATATCCACAGGGGTTGACTATACACGTTTCTGCACTTAGCTTGCTGACATAGCTATGGCACCAGTTGTCTGTTTCTATGTGGCCCTTTTGTGGGATGCATGTGTCAGCTGGTGGATCATATGTGGTGAACAGTTTGTAGTCCTCTGCAAACATGTTAGGACACAGTCCTTCCATGTTTGCCTGTACCTATGGGACATATATACCAGACGAGGGAGATACCAGGACAAAGCCTTGTGGGATGCCAGTTATATCTGGTTTGTAGTCTGACATGGCTGAAGCATGTCTGACCATGTCTGTTCTGTCCTTGGTCTGGTTTGCAACCCCTCTACTAGCATGTGGGTTTATATTTACGCTGGTGAACATGTAGGGTATTGTATAGAAGCCTTTGCAAGGTCCAGATACACTGTGTGGAGCACATTGCCCTCATCAATGACCTTAATGACTGTTTCAATTGAGTCAAACATGGTTAGGGGCAGGATCTGCACTTGAGAAGGCCACACTGAGTTGGGTCCGGTGTCAGTAGGTCCCCAACATCCTTATGTCTGTGGTACATGCTGATCCTTTCCATAGCTGTGCAATCTGGGCTTCTCAGGATTCTGGAGTAGTACTGTTCAGTATCCATTCAGGCAAAACCTTTGTTGAGAAGGACCACTGTTGTTGTACACTGCTCTTTGGGTACATATTCTGTGGTACGGCTGACATTGAGCAGTAGTGTGGTTTGGCATTCCATTCATCTTAGACTCCATGTTGCACTACGCCCAGGACACCATCTAATACCATTGCTGCTGTGTGTTTTGCTTTGGAGATGTTGTCTGTTACCTCAGCATCTGCAATGTCAGGGGGCCAGCAGTCTGCTGGGATAGATATTCTGCATTCGTGGGGGTGGGGTGGTTTGCACTGCACCTGTCAGGATGTATGTTGGCAATATGTGTGTGTGTTTGTGGTATTTGTGTGATTCAGGGCATATCTGTGAATTCCCAACATGGCTCCTACCATCAGTTGTGTAAGCCTTGGGATTATCCTTCGTGTCCTGTACAATTTGTATCTACATAGATTCATAGGTTCATACTAGGCTATCCACCCTGGGCATTTGTTAGCCTAGCCAGAGTGTGTGTGGCTTTTGAGACCCCTTGCTATGTGGATATTATGGCCATTTATGATTTGCTTTGCTGTGCCTCTGTCTGGACATGACACAGTGAAGACCCCCACTGTAACTCTACAATCATCCATCCACTTGACAAGATTCCTGTTGAACAGTGTCAGTGAGGGGCTCTGCCTAACATGGAGTGGGATTCTGGTCCAGGGTGTGGGAGCCTCTGGATTATGTATCTGTCCCACCGGCACATCCTATTTCATTATTTGTTGGGGTTGACATCTCTCACTCTCAAGCAGCTCCAATGGATATGTGTTGTCTGGGGTGGAGCATGTCCATTACTCCTGTGTTGGACATGGCCTCCTACAACAGGCATGCAATGCCTCTGTGTGGGCAGTCTGTGACTGGAGTCAGCTGGGGTGTCTACAGCCAGGCAGCATATGACATATATGTGTGACACTTTATCCTCTTGGTGAGGTACCTTTGAGGTCTTTCTAACTGCTGCAGGTGTCAGGTAAGATAGATCCCATATGAGGCATTGTACTGGATTATGGGTGTGATTGGGGTAAAGTATAGGGGCACAGTGACCTCTGTTGCCGTAGATGTGACTCCTTTCCTGATACGGTGTCACATGTAGACAGTCTTCCTAGCCACATTGGCAATGTGGGTGTCACATAACAGGTTACTGTTCACTTGTGTCCCTAGGTCCCTGGTTACTCCTTCCATACATAATGGTTTACCACCTATGTGGTATTTCGTGGTACCTTGTTTAGTATTTGGTGGGACATTCATACTGTCCAGTGTCTTCAGGACGGTTGGGGGGGGGTTATTGTGTGTGAGAGTGCGGTCTGTAGCATGCTACAGACTGCACAGCAGTCTTGCCTACAGTTAGTTCCACATGGGTGAACTCCACTGCCTTGTGCATTGTCAGTTACCTGGACGTATGGGTGTCTGTGCTGCCTATGGATACTCACCTCCTTTTATGTAGTGTTCCAGGTTTTGGGGCCATGACACATGGTACGTGGTATAACCTGGTAGTGCTGGTGTGCTGTCAGGAGCCTTGCAGCAGGTTTCTGTCACTGCACAGACATCGATGTTCTCTATTCTGGGGATGGCCTAGGGAGCATGCATATTGGGGTGTACACATCTGGCATTGGTCAGCATTTCCCTTATGTTTCTTCCCACTTATGTTTTCTCGGTGGTGGGTCAGTCTTTTCAGCCTTGCCTACAGAAGGCTGTATGGAGGTGGCAAAGGCCTTATCCAATATTCAGACGCCCAGGGGTAACAGGTGCAGGCCATCCCAAGGGCAACTGCATGGCTTGTCGAGCATGACATCCCAAGCAGACAGACATTGATCCCCTTGGAATGACACCAGTAAGTGTGCTACTTGCTATGACTGATCATTCCGTGTTTGTACTGTGGCATTATTCTTGGTAAGGGTAGGTTGCTGCGAATGGTGAGTGTCATACCGGCCTGGACTACATAATCGGATAGCTCATCTGTGTCTCTTTACATGTAGTCTAGGGCAGTACATCTCAGGTTATTCACACCAGCATGGACTATGACTGCATCATATTTCTATTTGCTTTGGAGTGACCTACATATTTCTGTTATGTGGCATATTGTGGCAGCCTACAGACAGCTTACTGTACCCTTTCCCTTGTTCAGTCTGGTGTGCGGGACAGCAGTGTGTCTGACTATGGAGTCACCTATTACACCTGTATCGGGCATGTTGTTTCTCCTTCTGGCCTGTGACTGTTTGGCACACCAGCTTTGTGTGCTATGTGTTGCATGTGCTATGTTTGGAGGCTGTTTCATTGGGTGTCTGCTTTAGTGGCCTCTGTTGGTATGCTGTGTTTGTGATTTCTGCCTCCGGGAATGTATTTCTGTGTTTATGTGTTTGGTTTGCAGTTGTGATAGGTCTATGTGGGTATGTGTTTGTGGTGTGTGTGGTTACCTTCTCCTACTGACTTGTTTTGGGTGTACTGAGTTGGGGGAGCTCTGCCTCCGGTTTGGATGGATGGTTGCATCTCTCACATATATTTGTATTTCTTGGGTGGAGTTGCGGGTTGTCTGTGTACTTGGGCCAGGTGTAACATTGCCTCAGGATTCACAGATTCCACTTGTTGTGGCTGGCCTTAGTGAATTGCATGTGTGGACAGATTATATTGCCATACTACTGATCAGTAATTACTTCATTGTTCATGTTTGCTCTATCATGTAGTAGCTTCCTCATTCTCTTGCATGTTTTGGTTATGGCTGGTGTCCACCATGCCAGATTTAGGCACTGTGTCTTGTTTTAATTTGGGACTGCATAATCCAAGCATTCCTGGCAGTGTTCATGGAATGGCTGTATTACAGGTTCTGAGGTGTGGCCCATATTTTGCACCTGCACGGGACCTTTAATGGATTCCACATCAGTTTGGAGGTGTGCAAATAGTGCTTAGCACATGTTTTCCACTGTGGTTTTCCGGCCAGGGACTGTGGTCAGGATTTGTATATCCAGTATGATTACAATATGGTCTGGTTTTACAAGTGAGCAATACACTTCTCATCTTGACATCCCGTACCCATGTTGCTGATTATCACATCCAGTATGCTTGCCCTCTTGTGGGGTGGTACGTTGTTCCTGGGCCTTTTGGTTTGTGGATTCGATGAACTTTTGTCCTACACTGTTGCAGCTGGTATAATGCTCCCAGTCTATGTGTCTGGGTATTTGCAGTCGCCCAATATAATGTGGTTTGGAGGACTTGATATATTCATGTATTCCAGCATGGGCCGGATGCAGTTCCTGGTGTTGGGCCAGTAGTCTGTAGCAGGCTATACACTGGGGGCAGTTTTAGCCACTGTTACTTGAGCATGGCTAGTCCATGCTGCTTTTTGTGGTGGTACCAACATGGGGGTGTGGTTATCCTTGACAATTCCTGCTAGTCACCCTCCTTTTGTAGCTTGTTCCAAGTTTTGAGGATGTACAGCACAGTATGAGGTGTAACCTGGTAGTGTTAGGGTGCTGTTGTGAGCCTTGCCTCAGATTTCTGTTACAGCACAGTTATCAACATTCTCCATACTGGGTGGGCTTAGACTGCATGCATCTTGCTGTTTGAACTTATCCCTTATCTTATTCTTATCCCTTCTGGTACCTATGGAGATATGTTTGTGTTTTGAGCCTTACCTATTCAGGGCACACTGTGCGTGACAACAGCCTTTGCCAGTATCCATACGGCCTGCACTGATAGGTGCACGCCAGTCCTAGCAAGTGGTGCATCATGTCATGCTCAGCATGTCATCCCAGACTGGCACACATTGGGTCCCCTTTGCCTAACTGCATTACTTCAGCAATTGTTGCACTTCATCATCTCGTTGTCATGTTGTGGCATGCTGCTTGTTGAGGGTAGGATGTTAGTCGGGGTCCTCAGGTGTGCATATGGTACTTGGTGTTACATTACTTAACACATAGCATTCATGCCTCAGGTGGTGCTGCAGGGCTGCCTCTGTCGGATGCACATATTACACTTCCCTGTACATGTTTGTAAGCAGGTTGTGTCACGTTAGGCATCCCTGTTACTATATGAGTGAGTCAGAAAGGGGTCTCATTCCCAAGGTTCCTACTGAGCCAATGTATGTGCTATGCGTTGCCTCTTTGCCAAGGCCAGGGCATACTGGGCATGCCTCCTTCTGCCTACTGGGGCAGGCTCAGGTTGTTCCTCCTCCGAGTCACGCTGTGCCTGTGGTGGCCTTGGCGATGGTGGGGGGCTGTTTGGCCCAGCCCTATGCTGGTCCTGCTGCAGCTGTTTTCGCAGGATCATATTATGTAGCATAGCACATACCATGATAATTTGGGCACATGTAGTTGGTGTGTACTGCAAGGCTCCACCAGATGTGTCCAGACACCGGAACTGTGACTTGAGCAGCCCAAACACACGCTCTATTACATTACGTGTTTGTGCGTGTGCCTCATTATGGCGTTCCTGTTCAGGTGTGTGTGCGTTTCTGATGGGTGTCATCAGCCACGGCTCCAGTGCATATCCTGCATCCCCCACTAGGTGTCCGTGCGGGATGTCCCCATTGGCAAATGTCTGGTACAGCTGCGTCAAATGCCAGATGTGGGAATCGTGGTAGCTCCCAGGACAGCCAGCACACACATTCATTATTATGCCCTGGGCATCACACATGACCTGGCAGTTGATGGAGGGGAAGCCCTTGCGGTTTATGTAGGCCCTACCCCGCTCTCCTGCTGGTGCTTTGATGCGTATGCGTGCAGTCTATAGCACCCAGTACCTCAGGGTATTCCGCTATTTGCTGGAAGAGACGCATATTGCTGGCCAATACCTCACGGGCATTGGGGAAATATACATGATCACCGACATGTGCTGACATGGCATCCAGGAACTGGTGTAGTACCCTGGAGGCTGATGCCTGTGATATCCCCATCATATCACCAGTTGGTCTCTGGAAGGTACCTGTTGCTAGTATTCTTAGGCCAACACATACCTTGGTTTCCACTGGGATGGGTTCCCCTCTGTTGGTTCTGTGTGTGAGGTGTGGCCTGCACAGCTCAACAATCTGCTGCAGGAGCTCTCTGTCCACTCTATAGCTCTACTATCTCCAGCTCATGTAACCCGTGGTAGGTGACCCTGGGCCTGTACACTCTTCTCCGTCTCCTCACTGCGGGTTGTCTGGCACCATCTGCATTGTCACCACCCTCAGCAAGTCGCCTATGTCTCATTATGACAGCTATGGCAGCCCCTAACATTTCTGCTCTGAGTTCAGCTTTTTCAGTTTTCACTTCTGATAACTTAACTCCTGTCTTGCAGTGTCTCTTGAGAGAAACATTCTGCACTGCTGTTTGCAGTGTTTTAAGTGCTGGGCTGGCCTAGTATTCTGCCTGTGTAATTGCATGCATCTAATTGTTTTCACCTGCTAGCTCCAGCAGTATTCCCTGCTAACTTCCTAGTACATCTGTTGCTTCCTTTTTCCTTTCTGTTTCCTCAGGGTGGAGCCGTGTGCAAACCAGCAGAAACACGCTCACAGTGGCTTACATGCGCGCACACATACTTACACAGTTTTGGATCTGCTTATTCGGATTAAAACGCGTGCACGCCCGTGCAAACGGTGTTAAACATCTCCCAACACGCTCCCACATGCTCAGTCTGCCTTACACGCGCGCACACTGCCTTACTCGCGCTTCGTGGTGCGCACACGTGCGCATACACGTCCAGCAAGAAACTTGGGTGTAGACAACAGTGTACACCTTCCATTTCTTGACTTTCTCATGTTTACTTAGTGGCACACCTCTTTCCTTGATATCTGTCTGACATCTGTCATGTAACTCTACCTCCAATGAACTCCATCCCTTTCTACCATTCCCCCCTGTGATGTCACCTATCTCCTACTCTGTTCCTCCCCCATATGTAATTCTTACACTACTCAGAATGTGCTCATTTGCTATGTGACAGTGGAATTCAGTATCCTTACACTCATTTGCATCAGATTGCCTACTAATGCTTAGTTACATCTCTTAGACTCAGCTTCCCCCCTTAGCAACCACTACACGGTGGCCATGTTGGTTTTCCTCTGCTGGTCCCTCCATTGACATTCCATGTATTGCATAAAACCTACATTTGTAGGTTTAAAACCTTCGTTTTTATGTTTTATGCAGCGCAGCCCGTTTGCGCGGGGCTGCGCTGGGTTTACACATCGGCAATTGCTGAAAAAAAAAATTATATTTTTCAGATATTTGCATGGGGTTACCTTGCCATTGGCCACATATTTGGCCATTGGCATGCTGCCTATAACATATGCACCCTTTATTTGGAGCTGACATGGCTCCATTGCCGTGTTTGCAGAAACGTACTCAGTTGTCAACTGAGTACATTTCTGTAGCTAAAACGGCTCTTACACAGGCTGTTCTTGGCTTCCTGGATCGCTAATCAGCCTCATTCGCATGCTATTCGGCTGCAAGTGGGCTGATTAGCTTAGCCACGCCCACTCCGTGTAAGAGCCGTTTTAGCCTGACTCTTACACGGACTTTGGGCTGTTCCTGGATCGCGAAGGCTGCATGGAGTCTTACACTACTCTTAGACTCCGTGTAAGCCTTCGTGAATCCGGCCCATTATGTTATTATGAAAAAGTATGGTGAAATTGCCTTTATTTACAGAGGTATTCTTCCTAGGGGTGAAAAGCATGAGCTTGGTTTTGCTAGGGTTAAGTGATAGGTGGTTGTTATACATCCATTTCTCAGTGGAGGTAAAGGTTAATTGAGTTATATGTTGCAGCTCAGAAATGAAACTGGCAGAGCAAATAATGGTTAAGTCATCTGCATAATGAATGAAAACTGTTAAGAAAGACACTGAATAGAAGGGGTCTAAGTATAGAGCCTTGGGGAACCCCAGTAAGAGAGTTAAGACAGTGAGAGAAGGAGTTTTGCCATGTCACAGCCTGTGGTCTATCATTTAAATAGCTTGAAAACCAGTTGAGAGAGGAGGGGGAGAGGCCAGTATTAGAGAGGTGAGTTAGGAGTAATGGGTGGGAGACAATGTCAAATGCTTTTGAGAGCTCTAGGAATAGGAAGGAAACTATTTTACTGGAATCTCGGGCTCTGTTAATTGTATCTATAAAAAATATGCGGGTGGTAGTTGTACTGTGATGAGGCCTAAAGCCATGTTGGGTGGAGATAGGATTTGGTTTTGAGTCAGACGGTTTAGTATTAAAATATGTATGCCTCTTTCCAAGATTTTTGAGATGGGTGATAAAATGGCTACTGTTCTGAAGTTTGAGAGGTCAGTATTGTTGCTACCTTTATGAAGAGGAAGAACAAATGCTTTTTTTCTATATTATAGGGACATAAGATTCAAGAATGGATCAGTTTAGGAGTATAGCAATCGGGTGGGCAATAGCTTCATCTGCTAAGTTAAGGAACTTTGCATGTAGGCTGTCAGGAGTGCAGGAGCAAGGTTTGAGCTTGAGAAGTAATTTTTTTATTGTGGCAATAGGAATGGGTTTAAAAGTAAAAATGGAAGCAGAGTGGGTAGACAGGTTGGAGGGTAGAGCAGAGGGAGAGCAAGGAGATAGTTTAGAAGGACTTGGAGTTTGAGTTGCTATGGGCTTGGGTAAAACTAGCGGTAATGTGTGCTATAGTATCAATAAAGTGAGAATCGAAGAGAGTGGCTAAATCTTTGGGTGTTTTTTCAGGGTGTGGACTAAGGTTGCTTTTTGCGTCTGGACTTAGTAGTGTTATAATGGAGTTCCAGAATCTTTTTGGGTTTAGCTTGTGGCCATTCTGAAGTTTTAGGTAATGTTTTATTTATCTTTGATGACTAGTTTCTTTACTTTGTTTCTTAACTGTCTGAATTTTAGAAGGTCAGGTGGGTATTTACATGCTAGCCATTCGTTCCAAATTTTGTCTCTGTTTCTCATAAGTTCTTTACTGGTCTTAGTCAGCCATGAGGTGTGGTTTGTTTTGATTCACTTAAGATGAAGGGGAATGAGTCTATTTAATATTTTTAGGAATGATGAGTTAAAGTAATTAACTGTTTTGTCTAAGGGGAACATTTTCAGCATGCACCAGTTAATGTGTTTTAGTGTGTTTATGAAGGTGTTTGGGTTGAATTTTGAAAGGTTTCTTATCAGTTTACATTGGTGTGGTTTATGATGGGAGGGGATACACCGTTGGGCAAAGGGTTGGGAGGTGGTCACTAAGGGTATTGGGAAGAGTGCCTGCAGAGGACATTTTGTTGGGGTCAGAAACCATAATTCAATCTAGAATACAGCCACAGTTGTTGTTTTAGTTGGGTCTAGTTGGGGATGTGATAACCTGAGTAAAAAACTGGATAGATTAATGTTGTAGGATAGAATATTACCTGAAATTTCCAGCCATTTGAAATTAACGTCACCTAAGATTATGGTTTCATTGTTGATGTTGGTGGAAATCTAGGAATATTGTTACTAGGGGCGATACAGAAAACTGCTATACATAATTTTAGAGTCATTTATTTGTAGGAATGAAATAAGAATTTCAGCACTGGCAAAACGTGGAGTGGAATTTGTATAGGGAACTAGTTTGTAGGTGTTTAGAAAATGTAAAGCAGCACCACCACCATTTTTGTGGGGTCTATCTGCTCTTATGGTTGAGAAGCCAGGAGGGAGAACTTCAGAGTCCTTAATGTATGGTTTTAGCCATGTTTCTGTAATGGCTAGGATGTCAGGATGATAATGAAAAATTCAAGCGTGGAATTCTGAGAATTTATTGCGAATGGTTTGTAGGTTTATGGTGAGCATATATAAAGATTTATGGGACTTGCCTCTATATGGTTGGGTAGGAGTTGGTCCTGGATTGGGGTGGATAGCCCCACACAGAGGTAAGGTAGTCAATATGCAGAAATAATGCATCAGATTTTGCTGTGTGTTCGGTTTAGAAAAGTATAGATGAACGATAGTGGTGAAAAAGTCAGGATGTGAAAGGTGAGTGCGTTTATATTGTAGGAATATTTTTATTTTGAATAGCAGAAGAGATGATATTTGGTAGAGGCTAGAATCTATGTCTGAATAACTATCTGAGAAGTTAGATAGGGGAGATGCAGAAGTTTTATGCTTGGGGCAAGGAAATGGGGTTAAGAGTGGTAATGTGTAGAAGGAAAAAAAGGAGAGTGAGGAAAAGAGAGAGTAGAAATGTGAATGCTTTGGTTGGACTCATGTTGAGTCAGAGTAGATGAGTGGGAGGGGCTAGAGAAGAAGGATTAGATGATTGGCTGTAAGAGTCTATGATGAATAGAAGAAGGTGAGTAGGTTGTAGGAAATAGGATTTGGTAATTAAGAGTAGATGGTGTCAGGGGTGTGTCAGTGTTGGTTGAGAGTGGTGAGGGGAGTACTTAGGTTGTCTTAAATGTAAAAATAGTGGGGGTAGGTGGGATTTGGGGGAAAGTAGGGGAGCGGAGTGAGCTTGAGCATAGCGAGGTTGAACTGAGCGGGCTGCACCAGAGAGATTGTGGCAGGACAGTAGAAACAATCAGTGAAGCTGAAAGAACTGAAAGGTAAAAGCAGGGCTAGATTGTTGCAGAAAAAATAGAGTAAAGTCAAGAACTGAATGCAAAAAGGGAGCGTGGAAGGGGATGATGTAAGGTAGTATTTTCTGCTACTGAGCAGAAGTGGCCAGTGTCCACAGAATGATACTTAGCTCTGGAAGGCAGGACAAGTATAGGAGGCAAAGGAAGGGGCAGAATAGCTAGGCAGAGATGGGAGCAAATAGAAGGGAAAGGAGTAGAGCAGAAAATTTTATTCAGAGTACTTCTCTGCAGATAAAAGTCCTAGTCATGTTTTGGTGACAATATGATAAAACTTATCTCATGCCACAACTATGTGAAGAGGATATCAAATCTGATACTCTCATTTACTGATTGTCTCACACTCTGTTGCAGTATGGTGCTTTTAGAAAATTAAGATTTCTCCATTCTGCTTCCTGAGATAAAATAAAATCTTGTCCATCTATTGTTTTAAGACCTTTAATGCTCAGAAAAAAAGACAGTCATACATTATGCATTAATTAACAGAGAGCATCTACCTTCTTTGGCATACTAATAGATTTTATTGGTGAACTCTATTTAAAGGTGCAAAACTAGAAGCTATTCCTTTCCTTGTCTTCTCAAAATATGAAGCTGTATTCTGGGATATCCGTTACCTGGGTCTCCCATATTTAGAAAAGAATATTACACTGCACATGCTGTGTAACAGACACACACACACACACACAGACACACACACACACACACACACACACACACACACACACACACACACACACACACACACACACACACACACACACACACACACACACACACACCAAACCTCCTATGGAGTTATCCAGTTGTCTTGAGTATGGGGTGTACTGATAATATGTGAAAGATGGCACCAGGGGTTACATTCTTTATGATGGACTTATAACCTCAGTTGCTGCTAATCTCAATGCTTGAAAGGCTGTACTGGCCTACTATCTAGCAAACATAATACAAAGTACAGGATATAGTGTGCAGAGGGGGGAACATCATTAATAAAATGAAGCAAATGAGTTAAATCATTTTAAAGGCACAGCAAATTTCTAACCTACTGTCCAAATCCCAAAGTGTTGTACCTTCAAGAATTTTGATCTGTCTGTATATTAAATTCCCATAAATGACAGATGTCGAGTCTGCCTAAACAAGCTACACTGTTATATGTGGAATTTCAGGCTGTTTTTACCAGAATCGCACCTGTAGATTCATATCTGTAGTCCCCTTATATGAAATCCTGTATGCCAGTCTCTGTCTGTAACATGAAATTATAGCGAATCTGGTAGATTAAGGCAAACAGTGCTGCACTAACAAGTACGTGCATTCAGATATGACTGAATTGTGCCCAGCAACCATAGACCACCATAGGCCACAGCAGTATATAAGATCTGGGGACACAGGTTGACGGCAACCTCTCCTTCGACCACCATATTGCCACTGTGGTCAGAAAGCCCTTCTATGTGCACATCTCATTACCAAGGGTTCTGCATCCAGGAAGAAAGAGATCGTTATCTCCCTCTGCTCTTCCCTCATTGGTCCAATCATTGAGTATAACGCCCCATTTGGCATGTGCCTCACTAGACACATGCAACAGCTGGAAAAGCCACAAAAGTACCTCACGAAGAGGATCCTAGGACTTAAGCACATGTCCTACACAGACAGACTCAAAAAACTCCAGCTGTTCTCTGTCTCATATCATCCACTAAGAGGTGATCTCTGCTAGACTTACAAAGCCATGTCTGACCCAGCTCTGTTAGAAATGCTACAGCTAATGAAATCCCAATCCCTGCATACCACACGCTCCAGAGACCTCAACCTCATTACCACAATGAACAGAACATCTGGAGGGACAGCTTCATAACCGAGAGACAGCCCATGCTATGGAATAGACTTCCCATACATGTCAAGCAGAGCACCTCGCTGGCCCTCTTCAAGAAAAATCTTGATGAGTGGATGGGAACTAGAAAGTTCACCCCGGGGATCACTCCAGTGGCTCTACTTGATAGAGGCACTGGGAACTAATGTCGGGCGGCACGATTCCAGGGGACTTCTATGGGCTAGGCTTGTAAAGGCTCCAGGGCCATTAGACTAGTACACACCTATGAACCTATTATGAAATAAGCTGTAGTCGTATCTGTGAGATGGTAATGGGGCATAAAAATACTTCCAGACATATAATATTCATAATGAAACATGAAGCTTAGAAACATCTTAACAGTACTGCCCAGTAATAAAATGAATACTTAATTCAAATGGCACAAAGATTTCTACAGATGTACTTGTAAGTGTAGCCAGAAGTGCTCATTAAAATATAACAACAGTCCATCCATAATAAATGAAGTCACAACGCAACAATGAGGGACAAGGAGCATTTCATAGATTTAATTGCCCTAACTTTGGTTAAAGTTCAAAGTATTTCCTTAAAAAAGTATAGATTTCTATCACAACATCTACTATCACTAGACTGCAATCCACAGCAGAGATTATAAAAACGTGTAAACCACCTGGATTTTCAGCAAGTCCCCAGCATGTTTATATAGTAAGTCTGATGTAGCTCTATCTCAGGGAAAAAAGAAATCCCCAAGACAGTGTGATGTCACGTTTTCTTGCATAAATCCAGGAACTGCAAATTACAGATCAGTATTTGGAGTGTCACTCAGTAGTGCAGAGGTGTTAAGCAGGGCAATAACATATTTTGCCATACCTTAGCAAGACCTGGACTATCATGCTTCAAAGCTACATGAAGCACTTGGCTCATATGATGGGACATCCTTAATAAGTCAAAGATGGTGCAAGTGCCTTACACAAATCTACACAGTTAAGAGTATCATAAGCTACAGTCCTGTGTCCTGTAGCTATACAGTGGATATAAAAAGTGTACATACTCCTGTTAAAATGCCAGGTTTTTGTGATATAAAAAATGAGACCACAATAAATAATTTCAAAACTTTTCTCACCTTTAATGTGACCTATAACCTGTACAATTCAATTGAAAACAAACAAATCTGTTAGGGGAAAAATATAAAAAATAAAAAACATACAATAAGCTAGTTAAACTAATACTTTGTTGAAGCATCTTTTTATTTAATTACAGCATTCAGTCTTCTTGGATACATACCTACCATCAATTAAAGAGACTCTGATTAACCCCAAATAAAGTTCAGCTGTCCTAGTAGGATTTTCCTGACATTTTCTCAGTTGCCTGCTACAGTAAAAGCCATGGTTCACAGAGAGCTTACAAAGCATCAAAAGGATCTCATTGTTGAAATGTATCAGTCAGGAGAAGGGTACAAAAACATTTCCACAGCATTGGATGTACCGTGGAACACAGTGAAGAAGTCATCAAAAAGTGTAGAAAATATGGGACAACAGTGATGTTGCAAAGAACTGGATGCCCCTGTAAACTTGATGAAAAGACAAGACAAAAACTAGTCAGGGAGGCTGCCAAGAGACCTACAGCAACACTGAAGGAGCTGCAGGAATTTCTGGCAAGTACTGATTGTGTACTACATGTGACAACAATCTCCCGTATTGTCCATATGTCTGGACTATGGGGTAGGGTTGCAAGACAGAAGCCTTTTCTTACACAGAAAAACATCCAGTGGGCATGGCTAAAATTTGCAAAACAATGCATGAAGTCTTCCAAAATCATGTGGGAAAATGTGTTATGGTCTGATGACACCAAGGTTTGTCCAGAATTCCAAAAGCTATGTTTGGCACAAAAACAACACTTTGCATCCCCAAAAGAACACCATCCCCATGGTGAAGCATGGTGATGGCAGTATCATGCTTTAGGGTTTGGTTTTCTTTAGCTGTAACTGGGGCTTTAGTCAAGGTGGAGGGAATTATTAATAGTTCCAAATACCAGTCACTTTTGGCCCAAAACCTTCAGGCATCTGCTAGAAAGCTGAAGATGAAGAGGAATTTCGCCTTTCAACATGACAATGACCCAAAGCATACATCCAAATCAACAAAAGAATGGCTTCACCAGAAGATAATTGACGTTTTGGAATGGCCCAGCCAGAGCCCAGACCTAAATCCAACAGAAAATCTGTGGGGTGAGCTGAAGAGGGCTGTGCACAAGAGATGCCCTCGCAATCTCAGAGATTTGGAGCACTTTTGCAAGGAAGAGTGAGCAATTATTGCCAAGTCAAGATGTGCCATGCTGAGAGATTCTTACCCAAGAAGACTGGATGTTGTAACTAAATCAAAAGGTGGTTCAACAAAGTATTAGTTTAAGGGTGTGCACACTTATGCAACCAGCTTATTGCATGTTTTTTTATTTTTTTATATTTTTCCCCTAACAGATCTGTTTGTTTTTCAATTGAACTGTACAGGTTATAGGTCACAATAAAGGTGGGAAAAGTTTTGAAATGATTTATTGTGGTCTCATTTTTTATATCACAAAAACCTAGCATTTTAACAGGGGTGTGTACACTTTTTATATCCACTGTACATACAAATTAGTTTACTCAGTTTTCAGAGACAATTGGGAGGGTGGCCTAATGGTTAAGGTGTTTGCCTTACAAACACAAAGTGCAGGGTTTAAGTCTCACAAGGGACAATTGGCTAGGCTTAAAATGGCTCACAAGGGCAGTTAGCTTAGTACAAATCTATGAATGTATAATACCAGTTTTATGATCTGATTCTATACGAAGTAGAAAGGAAAAGGATAGTCATTTTGTTACATGGAAAGAAATGATGTGTGCAGTGAAGTCCTACGATTAAGACATCGTTGCAGTGTTGCAATACACCTTCTTGGATTTTTACTTCAGCTAAAGGTTGGGTGTTTACCTCAAAAACATAAAGTATAGAGTTTGTTTCTCACCTTTGGAAGTGGAATTGGATTGGCTTAAAATAGTCCACAGAGGCAGCTACCTAATAATTACCTACGAATGTATGTGAGAAAAGAAATGTTGAGTGCAATTATTACCTACATTTAAACATTAACCAGGAAACCAGCAATTATTATAGTCTAGGATCTACATTACAGCACCTGCACCTAGAATACACTGGTTGTGGCTGGGTCTCCTTCACTATGGTTGTCTTTTTTTTCATAATACCCCTTGTCACCTAGTCCAGGACAAAATCGATTTCCTGAATTACCCACTCTCCATACAGAAGCTGCAGCCCTTTGACGATAGCACAGTTCTTTTTTCCAGCAAAGGTTTGGACTGGTTTAATTAAAACTTCATTATGAGTAATTCAATTAAGTCATTTTCAACAAAAGTAGTAGACCAAACAGGCATCTGCTAATAGATGTATATCTTTTCCCCAAGGTTTGATTACACTGGAAGGTGCATCCCTCTGCATGGGTGAGATGGAAAGCTTTGCCTCCAGATAGAAGAATATTTTAGCTGGACACCTGCTAGGTCTGTTCCTCTTGATTGCACAGACTTTCATCAGTTTATCATTGCAGAGCTGTAATATACTTCCTTGGATTTTTACTTCTGCAAGGCTCCAGACTGAGCAGTTAACAAGAAGTATTCTTATAGTCACTTTCTACTTTCCAAAAGAGCCTAAATATCTTTGCTTATTTTGGGAGCTTTTCTTGTTTAATGGTTAAGAATTGTGTGTGGTACATACCCATTTAATCACTTGTGGATTTATTTATTGAAACAGCATAGTGAACCAATCCATAAAGCCCCATTTCAGGACACACACACACAAAGTAGCAGCTACATTAAGCTACATTAACACATTATACAATAGTCAGCAGGTGCTGTAGAAATATATTGTAATTCTTAATATAACTAAACAAGCCACAAAAATAAACACAGTTACAGCAAGTATGTAGAAAAAAGGAAACGTAAACAGGATGGAACTGAATGAAGCAGGTATGGTGTTCCACCAATGATGCAAACAACATGCTACATATTTACCTTTGTTATGATGGGAGGTTCATTTTGTATGTCACTTATTACAAATATTGTCAGAGGAACACAAGTAGTTTAATATGCAGATCAGAAATGTAAAGGGATAGGTGCATGAGTAAAACATTTCTAAGCTATCTTTAGGAAAAGTTAACATAAGTGAACTAAAGAGATCAGTGCAGGAGCTAAACATGACAGGCACCTTATGGTAACTGGTTTTTAGTTTATTTATAGGTCCTCTTTAACACTACAGCCAATCTGTATGTGACCTAAGTAAGAAACGCATACCCTTAGTGGTAAGTATGATATATGATATGATATGATAGGATACGATACGATATTATATTATATGATACGATATATGATACGATATGATATATGATATGATATATATGATACGATACGATACAATATGATACGATATAATATATGATATGATGTGATATGAAATGATATGATACGATATGATATGATATGATATGGTATTGGTTAGGATGCCAATCTGAGTAGGAGGGTCAGAAGAAGCAGGTCTGTCTTTTTTATGGGCATCCAATCTAATTTGCTGTCCTAATTGTGCCAAAATGCTGCTTCCACAATATGGACAGTAACATGAATCTACATATTTCATTTGACAGTACCTACATGGAAGTTTTAGAATGAGACACTGCCAAGTAAGAGGGAAGGTATATTCTAGATGCTGCATCTGAATACAATTACCAGAAGCAACTCATGTTCTAGGTGCTAGGAGTTAGGGAACATTCCAGTAGCAGTACAGTATCTTGTTGGGTTTGACCTTCAGATAACCTGTATGTGACTCAGTGGCTAGGGAAGGGTCTAGCTGCATTCCAAAATCACTGAATGTGGGTATTATCTGAATAATTATTGGCGATGCATTAATTAAGACCAAATGAGATAACTCCTGCTGAGCCGGACTAAACAGCATATTTTATTTTTGTTTGTTTTCTTCAGGTACATTTGTTTTTAAACCACTTTTACAGTTACTCTAGGCTAGCTTGTTTTCCATTATGTATCTTTATTGGAAGGGGTTCTGCTGTCAAGGAAGAGGATATCTTCTGGACTAAGCAGTGGGCCCTATCAATTTTTATTGTTCCAAAGTCTTTTTTTCAAAAATTCAGGGATCCAGTTTAGGGGATATGACTGAGCAGAGTGCCCAATATCAAAGCACAGTTAAGTAAGTAAGTCAAATATTCAGAGATGAGGGCACAAGTTGTCGAAGTCAGGTTTTGCTTTTTAAGAAAGTTATTGTTTAGCTTGAGCTCTTGTACTCCCCTTTCCATTGGTAGAACCATTTGTAACCCTCTCATTTACATTAAAGTAATGCCTTGTTAAGGTTAATTCCTGATGCCGAGACTCACTTTTGTCTAAGAAGAAGACTTAGTAGTGAGATATTTCAGCACTGCCCATTTGATTTTTTCTGGGTTGATAACAGCTACTATAGTGTGCTTCATCTTAGGAAGTCTTTGACAGAGATAAGGCTTTACATATACTGAGAGAATTTTTTATGTTTCACAAATACTTGTATTCTTTGTTTTTGAATGCTCACCATTTAGCTAACCCAGTCAGCTGTCTATCAGTGAGATAACTATCCAAAATGTTATTCATTTTATCTTTTTAAAACAGTGATCCTAGGAAGACTCGCTCCCATCAAATTCTTACTAGAGAACCACAACTGGAATTCAACAGCATCTTTCTTTGCCAGGTTGCAGTCTACACAGTATAATTAAATTAATGATGCATTTTAAGAATAATACTGTCAATGCTGGATATTTTTCCTAAGGGAACATGTTTGCAAATACTTTTTATGCTTTCTTTGCTCTTCATTCTTAAAAGGTTGTACCATACAATATGTCAGCTCTCATCATTCATGATTGTTTAATACCTCCTTTTATAATTTAACTTTATTTTACAGGTAAGTGAACTAGACCACTAGGACACCTTTTCAGTCATGGCAAGTTGGAATAAAATTATAAATATACATTACAGCAATACAGTATGAGAGTTATATATTAGATATAACTTTCAATAGTAAAAAAAATAGATATGTTTAATACTATCATATTTAGTACAAAGACATCTACTTGGTGTCTTTCATCCACAGCCTTATCTCGATGATTTATATATATAGTACCGTATGTTTGGCTGAAAGAGGTGAGTAATGGAGCCAAGCAAACTTCTAAGGACTTGTAAATGCTAGCTGCTTCATTAAAATTACAGTCAGGTAAAGTCTTAGCCCATTTTTTTGTTTCTTCCATGCTGAGATTGTTCTGAGTTCAAGATAACATACATTATACATTGCCAGCATAATGTACACTCCTACATTTTGTAAACATTGGGACAGCTATGTCAAATCATTATTCAGTTCCATGTAAATGTACAGAGGGGCTAGCAGTACAGGTATGGAAACATTTAAAACAACTGTTTAACCAAGAGAATAAAAATTAAAAATGACTAGTTTACATTATATGTAGCTGGCAATATACTTATGCAGATGATATTGGCAGAATCTTACCTACTGAGGTGGAGATAGTCCAGGAATTCCGAAGATTTCAGATCTGACCTGAAACAAAGATAAAACTGTTTTGACCAAGGTAGGGACAAGGAAAGGCAAGGGCCCATGCACTCAGATCCAAGAGGTAAAGAGAGGCATCTATTTAGGTCTAGAAGTATATTACATTGTAGAAATTATACTAGAAAATAATTTTAGGATGATGCAAGCTCATGTTTCACAGCAAATGCAAATGAGGGAGGGACAAAAGTAGGTTAATTATGATAACAGAAAGAATTTCAGTCAACATGACATGAGGATTATGTCTTGTGTATTACACTTAGTGAGGATTATTCCCATTATGACAAGTTATCCTCAACTACAAGAGAGACAAGAAAGGTATATAATAGGTTAAAGTGAGAAAAGATAAATGAACAGAGGTTATAAGCATTAAAAAGTGAAATAGGCTGCGGCCTTATGCATATAAAGATGCAAACCCTGGCACATGGTGATGCACAGGGTCTCATAATTCTGGAGGAAAACCAAGAAGAAGAAGAAGAAATACTGCACTTTATTACAAAAGGAATGGCCCACAGTGGAAATACAGACTGACAGAGTGGAAGAAGGCTTTGGCATTACTGGGAGATACAAGGTGAGGGCTGGAAGAACATAAAGTGTCCTGATATGATAACCAGGTACTGAAGGTATTTAAAGAAACCAACAGAGAGGTGTGCAAAATCTGGGGTATTAGAATATGGAATCCCTCATAGTCAGAGTGACAGATGGGAGCAGACCGAATTGTTTTCCCTTCAACACTTACGGCACCAATCTGGAATTCCAGCCCAACAATGATTTATATAATTATACAGCTGGATAACACCTACCTTAGAACCTACTTAGGAAAGAAGGAAGCAGAAAGGAACAGACACTTAGAACAAATTGGAGAGTGTAAAAAATGGAAAAGGAGGGCTCACATACAAAGAACCTATGCCAGAAATGATATAGGAGTACAACTGATAGTGTACGGAAGTAGTGGGAAACAGAGAAGAATGTGAGGTGTAATGAAACTTAATCCCAAGAGGTTTGGAGCAAGTGTTATGGACTAAAAAACTGGAAAAAAGTGTGAGTCCAGTAGTTGATGCTTTCACATTGTTTTTTTTAACTCTGAACAGGTTATGTGAAGAAGATAAACAGGCCCACTACTAATAGGTGCTGAAGATGTAGGGCACAGCAGGCAGGTAGAGATGATGCATGTGTTTAGAACATGTTCTAGATCTTAAGGGTAAACGGAGATAACGCCAAGAAATAGTGGAACATGTTTTGGGGAAGTGGGCACCCTTTTCATGGGATTTCTTGGATTTGTAATTGCAGGGAACACAGAAAGATTAAAGAGGCAGGAAAAGACAATCCTACTGTTCCTGGCTTCTGTGGTCAAGCCAGTGTTAAAAGAATGGAAAAATACAATTAAGAAGAAATATTGTTTCTTAAATTATACAAGAACCATCTTTATTCAATTATCACTTAAGACATAGGCAATCAAACATTTATATAAATGAAAACAAATCATATTAACAGCTCCAAACATTATACATCACTTATAATCTATCATCACTGTCAGTCAAACATTACATAACTCATTCAAATCCTGCCTTCTTTTAAACCTCATTCCTCATCTGTATGTATTGTACCCACAATTCCCATTTCTTTCTGTGTAATTTGCTCCTACTCTTTTCTAAAGATCTTATTTCCAGTTATTTTACCTCTGTTACTACATTCACTACTTCTAGTACAGCTGGTTTAGACTTTGATTTCCATTTTCTAGTAATTGATTTTTGGCAGCCACCATAATTAGACTCAGCAAGGCCTTACCATGTCTAGGCAATTCTGATTCTATATCATGGCTCAAAAATATAATTTCCTTACTCATACCAATTTGTTCACCCAGTATTTCTGATAGAGTAGTCTGCAAGGAATTTTTAAAGCCTGCCAACTCATTGCACTCCCAGAAAATACGTTCCCAATTACCTCTTTCTTCCCCATCATACCTCCAACATTTGCTATTGAGACAAGGAAAAATTATTTGAAGTCTACTTGGGGTATAAAAATACCTATGTAAACACTTATAAGCAAAGATCCTAAATCATCTAGACTTTTTTGCATATTGGGGAGACACATACATCCCCTCCATTGTTTCTTTGGGGTCTATGTCAGACCACTGAATGGCCACGTTGTTGAACATATCATCCCATCGACAATGCAGACTGTCGAACCATTATGACTGAGATCGCGGAAGGGTAGGGATCAGGAAATTTTCCCTTTTACCCACTGTAGTGCAATCTCGGAGTTAGTATATATAATTAGTGGGGGGTGTAAAGGTTGACGGCCTGCAATGTCAATGAGATGGCATTTGACAATGTGGCCATTCGATGGTATGACATAGACCTGTTTATTCGTGAAGTGCTTATCCAGTCTCTCTTCCCAATCCTTTCTAACCTCCACTGATTGATTTTTACAGTTATCATGCAATATTTTATATGCTCTACTAATTATTCCTTTTTAACAGCAGCTTCTGTTCTAGATTCTACTAAAAACTCTATCAGTGCTGGTCTTTTGCTTAGGATACCCATATTTCTTTCTCTTTGTCTATACTCTGATATCAGGCCTTGACAGGGAAGGCAATCTCTAACCTGCAGTCCAAATAAATTATTGGCTTCTTCCCGTTCTATTACCTTTCTCTCTCTAATTATTTGCTTCCAATGCCTTGGTTCTTTTGCCAGTTTTCTCGAATAAATTTCATCTCATTCTTGCCTACTGTCTGTATCCCTCATTGCAGTCATCCCTCTTGGCAGAATCTCCTTTCTCCATTCCCATGTTGACTTAGTTCTTAGAATACTTTCTGCTACTTTATGAATATAATATTCTGTATGGTTATTAGTCTCCTTAAGGATATGCACCCAAAATCCCAGTCTCTCCTTGTTTCTTGAGCTTCCCCCCTCTTTCGTCATCATCCCTTTCCACTCTGAATTATAGGTTTCTGCTTGTGCTATGTATAGGAGCCTTAATTCTGTAACTCTGAAATATCCTTCCAAATTGCCTAAGCCCAGGCTGCCTTGTTCTATTGGAAGACTCTGCTTATCCCACTTGACTCTTGCCATCTTCCCCTCCCAGATAAAGTCCTTCAGCTCTTTATTAATTGCTATCCACAACTTCTCTGGTTGATAAAAATATGTCTGACCTGTGTATAAAACTAAAGGGACTAAAACATTTTAACTGTTTCTATCTTGCTATCCATATCAATAAAACAGAGCATCCAATTTCTAAGTTTTTATATTATCTTTTGTTTAGTCTCTTCCCACAAATCCTTAGCTGCCACACCAGAATAATTTTTAATCCATACTCCTAAATACTTAATGTTATCATGTCCCCATAAATATGGATATTGCTGAACCAATTCATGTATGGGTACATAATTTACAGCTATTGCCTTTGTTTTAGCTTCATTAATTTTGTATCCCAAAAAGTTCTGAAACGATCTCAAAATGTTCCACAACACTGAAATGTCCCTTTCTGGATTTATCAGGTATAAAATAATGTCATCTGCAAATTGAGCCAGTTTTTTTGACTGCCATACCAATTATATCCTTGAATTTCTGAGTCCTTTATTTTATTTGCCAAAGGTCCTAAATATGATGCAAATAACAAAGGTGAAAGAGGATACCCCTGCCTGGTTCCTCTGCTCAAACAGAAATTATCAGAGAGGAACAGACCCACTTTAATATTTGTCTCTGATCCCTCATATATCCTCCTAAATCAATAATATAATTTTAGCAGGGAATGCAAATGCTTCCATTGTCCTGCTCATAAACTCCCAGCTTACTCTATCAAATGCTTTCTCTGCATCAAGACCTACCAACAACAGTGATATTTTTTTACATTCTGATTCCCTCTGGATCATCAGTATTCTGTTAATGTTGTCAAATGTTTGCCTCCCCTACATAAAACCACATTGATTCATATCTATCAATTTTGGCATCACCTTTGCCTTTTAGCTATTATAGACATAAACACTTTATAATCATGGTTTAGGATTGAAATAGGTCTGTGTAAACCTGGATCTGATGGGTCTTTACCCTCTTTAAGTATTACAGCCACCTCCACTTTCTTCCAGGATGTTGGTGCTTTTCCTTCTCTTAAAATACCATTAAACAAAACCTTGAGGATGTTTATCAGTTTTTTTTCCCTCCTAGCTTCCAAATTTCCATAGGAGTAGCATCTATTCCTACGGACTTTCTCATGGATTGGTTATGCATCACCATTTTTATCTCATCTCCTCCTATCCTAACCTTTAGTAATTGATACTCATCTACCTTTAACCTTGGCATATTTAATTCTTCCATAAACATTTCCGTTTGTACCATTTCTTGATTTCCATATTTCTCTAATTTCATAAAAGTTCTGAAATATCTCTAATACCTCTACAGGATCTCTGGTTATTTTTCCTGTTATAGGCTCACTAAGTTTGGGAATAACCCTTGCCTCTTTTTATTTACTAAGTCATTGTGCTAAAAGGTTTGTGCTCTGTAGTTATTATAAAAAAAGAAAAACAGTTGTTTAACAGCAATCTTTCTAAACTCATGCATTTTATCCAGGTAGTCCCTTATTGTCTCTTTAGCACTCTACAATTCCACCTCTTCTTGTTTTGTGAGATTCCCCCTATTCTGTAATATTTTAACCTTTGTCAGCTCCTTTAAATAATTATTATTGTACTTCTTAACCATATCTCTTTTTATCTCTACCCTATTTTTAAACTCCTGTTTAATTTTATCCCGCTGACTAGCTGTAACTTCCGGGGTACTTTCTATCTTCCCTAATAACACTCAAATAATTTCTAACACCCATTCCTTAAATCCCTCTATTTTTAACTGGTAGGTGGGGAAGTGCCAGTGTCTAATTTTTACTTCATTAATCTGCATTTTTACCTTAGTTATTATTGGCACATGATCAGAGAAAGTTATTGGATGTGTGTCAAATCTTGCACATGTTCCTGTGAAGTATAATTTTTAGAAACATTATTTTATCTAATCTAGCCCAGTTCTTGTACTTTGAGGAATAATATGTAAAGTCTCTCCATGTACATGTTTCCCATACCAAATATTTTCATAAATTTCTTCAAAAATTGACCCTGTTTTGTTAGATTTTCCCTTCCAGGCCACCCAAGCTCATCCTCATTGCAAATCAACTTCCAGTATCCTCCTATAAGTAATATTCCCTGCTGAAAGCTGGTTATTTCTCCCAAAAATTCCTTAAGCTCCATAACAGCAGTTTTAAGTGGAATATAAATACATGCCTGCATAATCTGCATCCTTTGCCAGTAGCCCCTTACTATCACAGATCTACTGTTATTATCTATTTTCCTTTTCTGTCAGTATTGGAGCTCTTCTAGCAATTAATATAAGTACTTCTCTTTTCTCTGTTCCTGATATTCTGCTGAATATTGAACCGGAAATCCTTCCTTTATCAAATTCACATGCTCAGTTCTTTCCAAATGTGTCTCCTGTTGCATTTCTATTTGCACTCTGCATTTCTTAATTTTATTAAACATTCTTTCCTTTTTATCTATAACTGTGAGACTGTTCACATTCCAAGATAATATGGAAACTGTTGCCAACATGATAAAAATTAATTATTCACACCTATTATATATGATGGCTTTTTTATTAAATGTTTTTTCCAGCTTTTATGATACAGGTACCCACTAATGATTGGCAGGTTAATTCTTTATACATTTTTTCTTATCATCTCCATTTAAACCTATGTCACATTTTATATGACTTTTTGTTTTAAGGAAAACTTTCAAACAGACAAACAAACAAAAAAAAAAAAATGTACATCCCCAGAACACTCTCATAACCTTTTGTTGGACAGTCATATCTCACAAATGAGATTGATGCTAATCTCACATTTATTCATACTTTTTCTTGTACAGTCATATCTCACAAATGAGATTGATGCTAATCTCACATTTATTCAATACACAATTTTATGCAAAGCTCATTGCTAATGGAGTCACCTATAATGAGCCAGAAGATAATGCAAACCTACTGGCAGACAAATTTAGCTCTAACTTTACCCATCTCTTCCCCTCAACCATCCCTCAGGAAATATCATCAAACATAACTCCTTCTACTATCACTAGTGAATAGGTCCTCAATGCTGTCTCTAAGGCCAAGAACACTGTATCAATGAGCCCAGACAATACCCAGGATGCCTTCTAAATAGCATAAAACATGACCTATTAGGTCCTCTGGAACCATGATTTAACAGTCCACCTCTACAAAGACACTGATCACAAGCACAGCCCCTCAGGGATTGGTCCTGAGGCTGCTCTGTTTTCGCATTTACTTCTCTGAAGTCAAAACTAATATCTTTCTTCAGTACAAGAGATACCTTCAGAACATGAGAGGCTGGCCCTGAGATAGTACAAGAAAGAAAGGAAGGAAATGGATACTCAGGTGGACAAACCAAGACATCAATGGAAAAAGAGAAAAAGACCAATAGATCAGCTTGACCAAGACAGAGAGACATACAGATTGTTAGAGCTAAACCAAATTGACATTCCATTTCTCATCTTTCCCACTTCCCTTTCACTCTACCCTATTTTTCCTTCACTTCTACCTTCTTGTATTATGCATGCTGCATTGTGAGTCAGTTATGTTACTTGTTTTACAGTTTAAACGTTGAACATTTTTGTTATAGTTGCATGTTTATTTATATTGCTGATATCTTGCTTGTAAAACATTCTTAATTATTTATCGCTATCCTTATATCCTGTTGGATAACTAAACTTTATCTTTTGTCTACTGTATTTTTCTGGGCTGAGTCTGAAATGTTCTATCCAGGTTAACAACATGAAAAGCAAAATAAAATAAATTAGCCCATAAACCAATTAATGGCTACAAGTCACTAAGCACCCTTGAAGTCTAAGATAACTATTCAAACTCACTGATGAAGAAACGGAAGAAGAGTACCGAGGGCTGTCATCCAGAATAATGGGCTTCTGGATATATAATTAAGGTAGAAAGATCTGGAACAGACCTTCAGTGATTGCTGGGACAAGAAAGAATCGGAAGTAAAATCTGTCCCATTGTAGAAAGAATGTTTCCGCTTTTTATGGCATGCTGATACAACAACTAGTACAAAGTATCATTCGCCCTTAGCCAAGGAATCCTTAAATTACTTGGAATGGGTTGGACATAATCTTTAATGGGAACTCAGTGATGTAAGAACTTTTTAGGATATGTCTTATTTATAAATTTATGTAACTCTTACTTAGCTGGTCGTTACTGTTGTATAACGTATAAGTTACTGTGCCTTATGGCCCAGGCTATGGTGATGAGTCTATTCTCCCGTTATTTCTTGAATGCTTTCCTTGAGGAAGGGGCTATCAGTAAAGTAAAAGGTCAGAGGCAAGTGAAGTCTGTGGAGCTAATGCTAGTGAGGGGAGTCATTTAGCAGGGCTTTGTTCAGAGTTAAGTGGAGTATTCACATATGATGTATGGCCTGTCCCATAAGATATTGATCTGTAGGGCTGGTCTCTAAAATCCTACTGCTGTCATAAAGGCCTTTTATTATTATTACAAAGAAGCACTTTTAGATGGGCAAATGCATCAAATACAGCAGGATGCAACTTATATGTCAAACAGCATTTTGTTTTACTTTTTCATTCATTCCATTTCTTCCATCACAGACTAGTTAGATAACCAAAGAACAAGCTTGTGAAATCAGAAGAAATCTTATTAATTCAAAACACCACTTACAAAACTTGCTTCTTTAACTATGCCTGACTACTACTAATAGTCAAAACGTTGCTAAGGAATAAAAGATATAAACAATGAACAAGCATATTTCACCGTATGAGAAGAAAGTGGAGACGAAACTGTCAAATGTTTCATAAAATGACAATTAGCCTAGAGAGTTACAACTTAAGCTCCCTGAAAGCAGTGGTATTTGAAGGATAAATTCTTACACTAAGGTTTCTTCAATTTTGTTTCTATTCTATTGTTAGCCATTACTAGTCTTGACCAACACTTTAGGACCATTCATCACCCTGTACTGGAGTTTCTTCTTATAAAAGGAAATACCTTTCAGCAACCTCAACTTATATCTAATAGAGGGGATGAGAGTCAGACACTGTCAGGCCATCACCCATAGCTGGCTGAGACTTTTCAGATATGTTCTAATGCTTCCCCCTGTAAGGCACACTGCAATCCTTGCTATGCTCAGTCCCTGTTTTGGTACTGAGTTCTGCAAGTCTGCAATGCCAAGCCAGACAGCAATGCTGACATTAGCAGGCTTATGTTCACATGTACTGCCTTTCCTGCACACAGTATGTCTGCAGCCTAAACAACAACTGCTACACCTGTACCAATCCTGCACTGGGACATGCACTGATCCTTGTCCTCAGGTGAGTGGCCAACATCAACCACTCTGTCAGCTCCCTCCTCAAGTTCCTCCAGCAAATGAGCCACTATTCAAATCCAGGTTATCTGGGCAAAAATCAGAAGAGATGTAGTAAGGTGACATAGTTCCCAGGGAAATACAGACATTTTCATTCCCCATACCCTTCCTGGTTTAACGCAATCCCTTCAATGTATGGCCAGCCCTGTGATAGTAAGTGCTGCCATACTTCTATTAGTGGAACTGTGAAATGGGGGGTGGGTCCCAACTCAGATGTAACATTATGCTTTGCAGTTTGCAATTACAGAGAAGTAATATAAAGAAGTTTTAACTAATTCTGGAAAGCAACATTTGACAGTATGGTACTTTTCTGACTGGCAGTCTGACATCCTGCTTTGCATTTTATAAGATAAAACACACATTGTAAACATAATATTTTGTGGTGATTAATGCTGTTCTGAAATGCACAAACCATACTTCTCTGACTGGAGTTGGAATGTGGGCTACTAACTAGGGCTATGATATTTAGCAGTGCACTTTATAGGAATAGAAAATTAACACACACACACACACACACACACGCGCGCGCACACACACAAACACACACACACACACACACACACAAACACACACACACACACACACACGGAAACTGATGGACTTTGTTTTACAACCGCACCCCCTGACCTTTTCGTGCAGGAATGGGCTTGACCAGAGTGACTGACATGCCTAGTGGCTGTGATGTAGCATGCAAATGATGAATGATTGACATGCCATGCAGATTTGCCTGTGATGTCATGAGTATTCAATGTAGTGCAATCTCAGAGTTGGTATATTTAAGTAGCGGGGGGGTGGGAGGTGCAGGGGTGCCTGCCTCCTGCAAAAGCGAAGGAAAAAAATGTAAATTGTTTAAAAGAGGCCTTACTAATGGTGACAAAACAAAATGCAAGAGCTAAGAGCTAAATCTGACAAATGGACAGTGTTTTAAGTTTCAGAGAATTGCCTACTTTGAACGATGAAACAGGTTACCTGTGAACATACGGATGCAACTGCAATCTGAAAATGCTTTCTGGGGTAAAAAAAAAAAATCTGGACTTTTTAAGAATTGGATTCTTGCGCACATGTGCCTATCGGCCCTGCACCACCGCCACTCTTGTCTGCACAAAGCAACTGTCTCAATAAAACTGAATGTATGGATGGCAGTAAGATCAGTTAATTACTGCATGCCAAACACTCCTATGAGATATCAGTTTGCTTCTGAATATTTAACTGTATTACATTTCCCCTGGTCTTCATAAGCAAACAAAAAAGTAAATAAATGAATGTTTTATTTTACAGTCCCATACCAAATGTGTGATATTATGCCAATATCAAGATAAAGATTCAATTAACGAACAAAGATTTTTACCGTGGATTACCATCTACTTCGGTAATTTCAATTTCAGAATTGTCCCTTCCTTTAGACAACCTTCAGTGTTGGACAGCAGGTATTATTTTGGTGTTAGCAGACGAGCCTCTCTGTTTTTAATTGTTTCATCCAGATATGCCGCTTCTAATTAGATGCACATAGAGGTGGCTGGAAACATAAGTACTGTAGCCTGAGTCTCTTTAGTAAACTAACAAGTCTGCATTATCTACTTTCCACATGCTTACAATCTCAGATAAATATTCATGCAGACGAACAAAAACATCACCATGTTTATTCATCACTTCACAACAACGTCACCTGCTACTGGGTGTTGGGCGGCCCGTGCTACTGCGCACCCGGGGGGGGGGGGTACTGTTGTAAAACATTGCTAACTAGTGACATAAAGCAAGATACAGCATTTTAAAATATGTGTGGAAATCAACATTAAAAAATGTACTGCTGAATTAAAAAAGAACAGATGGGGCACAGATTGTCAGCAACAGAACACTATTATGCACTAACAATCCCTATTTGGAAATGCCTGATTTAGGAGATACTGAGTGGGGCTATGACATTTTGTATTGCACATTATAGCAACAAAGAAGTAACATAGTCTAATAAAAACATGCAACTATTGCAGGTAGTATACTATGACATAAAACAAAATCGTCTACATCAGCACCTGTCTCCACACAGACCAACAGTTAAGACTGTTTGGCTATGGTACACAAGTTCGTAACTGTTACTGTGGGCTGACAAACTTATTCTCTGAGATCCCTGATGCTGAGCATTTTATAACAACAGATATGTAAGAGGACAGAGATCCCCACTCTCATTCTATAAACTAGCAACTCTGTATTTCTGCCCCAGTGTTATTCCAAACCAGTGTGTGTGTGTGTGTGTGTGTGTGTGTGTGCGTGTGTGAGAGAGAAATTTACAGGGATATGAGATAAGACGGCATGTACATTGGGATCTCCAACTGCAAAACCACACAAAGGGGGTAAGGAAAGGAAACAAAAAGTTAAAAAGAAAAACATCTAGAACATTTTGTTGTTGTCTTCCCTGCAACTTGGTACTTGGGCCCCAGCCATCCTACAGCTCAGATTGCCAAACGTTTAATCTCTGAGCCACTAATGCTGTCATAAAGTTTACGGTTTCTTTTTTTTTTTTTTTTTTTTTTTTATATATGAAATTGAACACTGTAAAATCTATTTGACTTTTCAGAAAAAATATCAACCAATCAACACATTTATTAACCACATTTATCTTAACCCCAGAACCTACCCAGTTAAAATGCTATACTCTACATGGGAATATGAGAAAATAAAATATAATTCCTCTGTAAATACAGCTAGGAAGCTTGGCATAATACATTTCAACACAGAAAACAGCTTGAAGATAACTGGATTGCTTCCAACAGATTCCTGAATGTAGAACTCTGTTCCTACATATCAAAATTGCTATCTGTCACCTGTCAGACATGAATTGCTTCACGTTTCCTTTTGTTATTAAAATTATAAGCAAAACAAATCTACTGCTGTGATGCATGAGAACTGCAGCAAGTCTACAACTCTGCCTACTGTTCAGTATTTATTACACAAAATCAGAATAATTAAATATCACTACATATTGGAAGGAGAAAAAACATTTTCAGAGAATTAAACCAAGCAGCTTCTACAAACAGTAGTTACATAGCCTTACCAATAGCTAAATATTTACAATGATTAATCTCTAAAATACTCTCCCAGTTTAAAAAAAGTCTCAAAACATTTTAGGTGAAATCAGTTCTTTCATTTTTTAATGGTTTGCTCATTAGTTGGCATGTGTTCTATGGTAAAAAATCAAATCACTGTGGGTTTGATTCCAAAAGGTGCTGGCTACCAGATCCCTATCTTGATGACTCGTGTATAAGCAACTGATTGCTATGGTATGTTAACTCCATTCTGTGCAAGCTAAAGGGGACTGCCAGAGCTGTTACGCCCTACTCCAAATGAGGAATCTGACTTACTAAGACAGAGTTGAACATTGACGATATTTGTCAATGTACAGCACTGATGAGATGGCAAATACATTGAAGTGAACAGGACAGGGTGGCAAAGGGGCAGCTTAATCTGCATGTGGAATTAGGTACCCTGGGCAGCAAATGGTGGTAGCCCAGACTGCTTGCAGTACCTAATTCCACATACAGATGGAGACATACTGCAGGTGTCTAGATTAGTGGTGGACAAGACCCTGAGACTTTGTACACTTCAGAGATATGCTGTAATTGCAATCCAGGGAAATAAATTGCTCACAGCTCTCAGTGCTGTTTTGAAAAATAGATTTAACTCTCTTGTGGGCTAGTGGCCTTGCATGCCTGTCCTTCTTCTTGAAATGAAGGAATGGAGGCATGATGCCCAAGCTTGTTGTTATGCCTCCTTTAACCAGTTTGACCAAAAGGTGGGGCAATTTTACTGGATGGCCTCACAGTCATGCAGCTCAACCCATGTGTTAGAGCTAGTACTGCAGGCAGACTCCCTACAAGCACTAGCAAGCCCAACATACAGATGAAGATGCTGTGCCCAAGAACTTCGGCTGGCCTAGGTAGCCACATTCAGTCCCCTGGGAAGCCTGGGCTTTGCTTAGAACAGATAGTGAGATTCATTAAAATGGACTCTAATTATATGTTCTGGGCATAGTGAGACTCCATTCATTTCAATACCTCAGTGTTGTGAGGTATTGAAATAGGTAAACTTCTTCCTGCAAAATGTTACCATTGAGAGGGGTGGGGTAGACTGCACAATTTGGCGTAGTGAGAATGGATGGCCTCTGTAGCCCCCTCACTAGGCCAGGTTTTTGAAATCATGTCCTGTAAGTTCTATACCCACACCAAGTGCTTGGGTTAATTTTCCAATAGTGAGACTACCGCAGCATAGTGAGTGTGTGTGTGTGTGTGTGTGTGGGGGGGGGGGGGGGTATTGCACTACTGAAGTGCAGTCCTTCAGCTAAGAAGTGAAATCAGTGTCATCAGTGTAGCTCACACATTTATTTATAAGCAATAACAGGGAAATTTATTAGTCAGTATAAATATCATAGCAGTTCTCCCCTAAAAATAAGCTACAAACTTAAGACTAATCTGATTAAAAGAACACAAATATAAAAAATAAATATTAAAAATTGGATATTTAAAATATAATCAATGGTATAATACTCATGAGAGTTAAAACTTCCCTGAGGGGTTACTATTTCATCAGATTTGAAATAATTAGCATCTCTGTGATAAGCAGTGATTTAAGAGCAAACTGATTTAAGAGAATTGAAAAAGCTCACTGTTGCCCATATCTGCTTAACATAGTCCCTCTAGTGGTGGACACTGTAACTGCAAGCAGACTAAGCTGTCTTGTTTTGTTTCATTGTGTAAGGGTTAGTAAATGATCCACACGCCAATGTCAGCCACAGCCCGGGCCATATGGCACACTAATTTATACATTATACAACGATAATGACTAGCTAATTAAACAAACAAGACCGTTCAGCAGAGCTTGTTTTTTTTTTTTTTTTTTTTGCGCCCTTTCCCCACAGCTCACCATCAGCTGCCACCAGCTCCTCTCCCTATTGACTGGTTTTACTGGACTTGCCTTAGTATTTCTCTGGTTTTAAGTTGACCAACATCTGGGGAATGTGAAGAGATCAAGGGCACTGGTGCAGTGTCATACTGCTGCCAGTGAATGTGCCCTAACCCCCTTCCCACCCAGCGGCAGCCTTGTGAACTCCACATATGCTGGCTACAGAAGGTGTACGCATGTGTCTGTGCATAAGCAACCTCCCAATTAAGTCACTTACCACCTACAATGCAGAGCTTGCCCTGATATTAAGGCACTGAGTCTATGCATCCTCCCTGTCCAGGACAGACGAGCAGTCATCATCTACTCGCTCCCATCTTCCCTCCAGCATCCATGCCACTAATCAGTCCTGGGATAAGTGAGACACAGAAAGGGCTTTATGCATTTAGCCATGTGGATGAACAGAATAGCCTGTTTCTGATACAAATATAAAACTGGAATGAAATGCAGTCATAGACATTATTTATTTATTTATTGACATTTTATTACTGGGAAAGTCTGATTGGTTGGGAGCCCTTTTTCAGAGGAGACCTGGGGAGAAAAGCTCCAAAGTATTACAAAATGTTCTAAGAACAATGATTTTAAAATCTTCAAAAATAATACAAAAACATCTCCAGTTTACATAATTATACCAAATTAGACATGGTATGAAAACATTGGTTAAGAATAGATAAAAGTTATATAACAATTTAGTATTTAGAGAAAATTCAGCCCCTTTATAAAGAAATTAAAGGTAAGCTAGTATAATGCAAACAGGAATTGCAATATGAAGTGAGAAACGAGCCGGCTTATGGTATATTTAGAGAGAAAGCCAGGGGACAGAAACTGATAGAAGTAAGGAAGTGAGTGAAGAAGGGAGAGTAAGAAGGTATAAGATATGAATAGGTATTTGTGCACATTTAGGGATATAGTTTACCCTGGTGTTGAACAAGAACAGAAACATCCTTTGGCTAGGAAATCTTTCAGAATGGTTTTGAAGGATGGGAGGGAGGTACTGACCTGATGAATACAGGTGAGGAGTTCTAGGCCTTAGCAGCATGGTACAAGTACAGACAATGCCCAGCAGATTTGACAGCTGTGTGGACAGACAGGAGGTTTTGATCACTGGATCATAATGACTGACTAGGAGTTTAGTTGTGTAGAATGTTATTTAGTGCTGGACAAGCAGATAGATGCTGTATAATTTTATAGCTGGTAAGAAGCTGTGCATATGGTAGTTGCTGAGGTAGTTCTAACCAGTTTAGGCTTTTTAGTATAAAACAGGAGTGGGTTCTGAAAGGTGCATTCACTGCAAATTTACTGTTATATTAATGTTCAAGTTTTGATTTTTTTGTGATACCTGGGGGTTAGTAAGAATGGAAGCACCATAAAGAAATGTGGGGAGGAGTTAAGTAGTTGCAAGTGTAGTTTTAGTTCTTATTAGTGAGAAAGCTTTTGGCTCTGTAAAGCATCTCAAGTTTCTGATGAGTTTTTCTTATGAAATTTTGTATATGCAAGTCAAATGTAAGATTATCAGCCCATATGATCCCTAATAATTGGCTATGAGAAGTGGCTTCCATGGTTATATTATCAAGAGAGACTTTAAATTTTGTTATTTCATGAGCAAGGGATTTGGGGGAAAGTAGTAGTTTACTTTTTCAGGGTTGAGCATGAAAGTTGTTTGTTACAAAGCCATGTTTCAGTGGCTGTTAAAGCATACAGAGTAATGTTTTTGAGGTGTGCCATGTTTGCCAGATGTGCAACTTAGTGTGAAGTCATCTGTGTATTGTATTAAGGAGGCTTGTTGTGTGGGTGTGTGGAGGGTGTTGATGAGAATGTTAAAGAGTAGGGGACAAAGGATAGAGCCATGTGGTACACCCATGGTGACTGGGAGGTATAGAGAGAGGGTGGAGTTCTAGTTTGCTGACTGATAACCATTGCATATGTATCTTTTGAACCATAGAAGGGTGGGCCGAGACAGACCTAATGAGGACATCTGAAGTAGAAGTTTGCTGTGACAAACTGTGTCGAAGGCTTTAGACAAGTCTAGAAATAAGGAAGAGACTAAGTTGCCGTTATATCATGCTTTTTGACCGTACCTATATAGTTTAGAAGTGCAGTGTGTTAATACTATGGGAAGGACAGAAGCTATGTTATATGTGGAATAGGAGTTCTTCCTGCAGGCAATAGTTTATAAATTGTTTTTGAATACATTTTTTAAGTATTTTGTAGAGGCGTATAAGATTGCTATATGTCTGACATTAGTGATGTCTGCTGAATTTCCTCCTTTGTGCAGAGGATTAATGTGTGGCTTTTTTCAGAGAGAGGGAATGTGGGATTCCTGGAATGACTTATTCATAAGGACTGAGACAGGAGAGGGAATGCTATTGACTGCTATTTTAAGGTACTCACTTGGAAGTCATCAGCTGAAGTTGAGCATGTTTTGAGTTTAAGAGTAGTTTTATATAGGATGTGGGCACAGGTTTCAAGGTGAAAGTAGATGTGATGATATATGACTGTTGGACAGGGTTAGGATTAGACATTAGGGAATTCTTGGTTAGAGATGCTGTACTATTTATGAAATAATAGTTGAACTGTATTCATAGTTTCATAGTTTAGTACTAGGCTATCTGCCCTGAGGCATTTGCAAGCCTAGCCCTAGAGATGTGGCTTTCGCCACTCCATGTAGTGGTACTAAGGTGTATAGAATAAATTTAGAATACTGTGCCTTTGTCTTGTAGTGACACATTGAAGACCCCCTTACTTATTAAAATTAGTTTACTGTGCCTCTGTTAAGTAGCGATACAGGGGTGACCCCCGGGGTAAACCTACGATCTCCCATCCACTCGTCAAGATTTCTCTTGAAGAAAGTCAGTGAGGGGCTCTGCCTAACATGGACTGGGATTTTGTTCCAGAGTATGGGAAGCCTCTGAGTTATGAACCTGTCCCTCCAGCATGTTCTATTCGTGTTTGTACTGAGGTTTAAATCTTTGGCTCTCGTGGTTCTTATGGATTTTGATTTTTTGAGGTGGAGCATGTCCATCAATTCCTGGTTGGACATGGCCTTGTATGTCAGACACAGATCACCTCTGAGCAGGTGGTATGCTACTGAATAGAGCTGGAGTTTCTTTAGCCTGGCAGCATATGACATATGTTGGAAACCCTTGATCCTCTTGGTGAGGTACTTCTGGGGTCTCTCCAGCTGTTGTAAGTGCCGGGTGAGGTACATACCAAATGGGGCATTGTACTCAATCATGGGCCTGATAAGGAAGGAGTACAGGGGCACGATGACCTCCTTTGATCCGGATGTGAACCCCTTCATGATAAGTTGGGCAAGGTAGAAAGTCTTTCTAACCACTTTGGCAACGTGGGTGTCAAATGAGAGGTCACTATCAACTTGGGTCCCCAGGTCTCTGATTACTTTTTCGGTACTCAGTGGGTTACTGTCTATGTGATAGGGGGGGTGACTATACATTTCTTGGCATTCAGTTTAAGACTGTGATTCCGGCACCAGTTGTCTGTTTCGGTGAGGCCTTTCTGTAGAATGTATGTGTCAGCTGGTGTATTAACTATGGCGCCTAGTTTGCAGTCATCTGTGAACTTTGTCAGCCACAACCCTCCCATGTTTGCTTTCACATCTGAGAAGTAAATGCCGAACAAGAGGGGTCCCAGGACAGAGCCCTGTGGGCCACTCTTGTGACTGGCTTTGAGTCTGACATGGCTCCCGCAATCTTGACTTTATGGGTTCTGTTCTTTAGCCAGTTTGCAACCCATCTTGTGACATATGGATTTACTTTTAAGTTGTTTAGCTTTTCTATGATCCCCGAGTGGGGTATTGTGTCGAAGGCTTTAGCCAAGTCCAGGTAGGCTGTGTGGACTGCCTTGCCCTCATCAATGGCTCTAGTGACTGTTTCGAAAAAGTCAACCAGGTTCAAAAGGCAGGATCTGCCTTTTACAAAGCCGAAATGGGTGAGATCAAGTGTCTGTAGGTCCCCAATGTCATTGTTTATAAGTTCCATAATAATTCTTTCCATAGCTTTGCAAACCAGGCTGGTCAAGCTTATGGGGCGGTAGTTCCCAGGGTCTGTAGTGGAGCCTCCCTTGTGGAGTGGTACCACTGTTGCTGTACGCCAGTGTTCAGGTACATATCCTGTAGTAAGGCTAAGGTTAAATAACATTTTTATATGCGGGTTTAGCTCCTCTTGGAGTTCACGTATCGGGCAGCCGGGGATACCATCAGGTCCCATAGATGCTGTGTTTTTTGCTTTGTTGAGGGCGGTTCTCACCTGGACATCAGAGATGACAAGGAGGTTACATTCAGCTGGGATGAGTATTTCTTCTTTTGGAGGTGAGGGAGGGGAGAAATTTGCACTGAACCTGTCTGCCAGAATGTTGGCAATATCTGTGGGTTTGGTAAACTTTTTGTCCTTGTGTACTAACTCTGAGCATATCTGAGTGTTTCCGCCCAGGTTTCTA
The DNA here is from genome assembly GCF_019279795.1 of Protopterus annectens. Classification (NCBI taxonomy): domain Eukaryota; kingdom Metazoa; phylum Chordata; order Ceratodontiformes; family Protopteridae; genus Protopterus; species Protopterus annectens. Next base: position 1,558,433,562 of record NC_056725.1, read on the forward strand.
ACATAACTGAAGAATGCCTTGTGGTTATCTTTAGTGTCCTTGGCGATTTTTCTCTCAAAGTTGGCCTTGGATATTTTTATGAGAGAACGTAGGTTTCTACTAGTGCTGATCAGAGATGCCTTTCCTTTATGGGATTTTGCTCTGTCTTGCAGTAGCTTCCTTCTTTTGTTATGCAATTTGTTTATGGCTGGGGTCCACCAGACAGGACGCTTTCCTTTGGTGTAGAGGGTCTTGGTTTTATTTGGGATTGCACGATCCATGCATTCTTGGAGATGTCCGTAGAAAGCATTTGTGTAGGATTCAGCATTGTGGGATGTGGTTTCCATTGGCCCTGAGGGCTTAAATGATACCATCTCAGTCTTGAGAAGTGTAAAGTCGGCTTTTGAGAAGTTTCTCACTGTAGTCTTTTGTGCTGGGGGTGGAGGCGGTAAATGTATATCCAGGGTGATTAGTTTGTGGTCAGATCTCACCAGTGAGGGCAATACTTCCTGTGTGAAGCATTTTGTCCCCATGTTTGTGATGATCAGGTCTAGTATATTATCCCCCCTTGTGGGAGAGGTGACTAGCTGTTCCATTGCATTTGAGTTTATGAATTCCAGGAACCTTTGGGCTAGGGTGTTAGGGCTAGAATAGTGCACCCAGTCTATGTTAGGGTAGTTGAAGTCTCCCAATATGATGGTATTTGGTGAGACATTCATATCTTCCAATGTCTTCAGGAAGGCTGAGTGGGGTTCTTGAGATTGGGAGGGTGGTCTGTAACATGCAACCAGTTGTATAGCAGTTTTGCCTATGGTTAGCTGCACCTGGATGGTCTCCGATGCTTCATGAGTTGCCACTAACCTAGAGGTGTGGGTATCCTTGATGAATATGGACACTCCCCCTCCCTTTGTGGTTCAGCCCGGGTTTTGGGGCCGAAAAGCATGATACGAGGTAAAGCCTGGTAGCGCTGGGGTGCTCCTCAGGAGCCTTGAACCAAGTCTCGGTTACAGCGCAGACATCGATGTTCTCCATACTGAGGAGTGCTTCGAGAGCCTGCATCTTGAGATTTAGACTTCTGGCGTTGAGCAGCATTACCCTTAATTTTTTCCATTTTTGTTTTCTAAGGAGGTGGGTTTGTCTTTTGATCCTTGCCTAAAAAAGGCACTATGGGGGTGGCAAGAGCCTTAGCCAATATCCGGAAGCCCAGTGGTGACAGGTGCAAGCCATCCCTTGTGAAGCAGCGTGGCTTGTCCAGCATGTCATCCCAAGCAGACAGACATTGGATCCCCCTAGAATGACACCATTAATTGAGCCAATTATTAAAGCTGATCATCTTGTCTTTGTATTTCGGCATCATTCTTGGTGAGGGCAGGATGCTGCTCAGGGTCAGGGTCATACCAGCCTGGGCTACATAATCAGAGAGCTCCTCAATGTCTCTTTTCATGTAGTCCAAGGAGGTACGTCTCAGGTCATTCACGCCGGCATGGACAATGACGGAGTCATATTTGTACGTGCTTTTGAGTGACCTGAGTGCGTGTGTTATATGGCGGATTCTAGCCCCTGATAGGCAGCTTACCATTACCCTCTCCTTGCTCAGCCTGGTAAGTGGGACGTCAGTGTGTCTGACTATAGAGACACCTATCACTAGTGTATCAGGCATAGTGTTTGGCCTTAAGGGCTGTGATTTATTGACACACCGATTTATTGAAGTATGTGTTGCATGTGTTATGTTTTGAGGTGGTGGATTTTTGGGTGTCTGCTTTGGGAGCCTCTGTTGTTTTGGTAAGTTTTTTAATATTATGTGCTTGATTTGCAGTTGGGGTAGGTCTATGTGTGACTGGGTTTGTTGTGTGTGTGTGGTTACCTTCTCCTCCTGTCTGGTCTTGCCAGTCCTGAGTTGAGAGAATTCAGCCTCCAGTTTGGCTATATAGTTGCATCTCTCACATGTATTTGTGTTTGTTGGGAGGAGGAGAGGGTTGTCTGTGTACATGAGACAATTATAGCATTGTCTCAAGATTCCCAGATTAACCAGCTGAACAGGAGAAGATGCTAGCAATCTACCACTCGACATGCTAGAATATTATAAGAGAGTGCTGTGCCTTTAAGGGTAGTGGTTGGGGTGGTAGGTGGATGTAGTGCTACTTGAGTTTGAGAGTGCTTGCTTTGAAGAGTAGCTTAGAGAACAAGTGCTATGCTTATAATATAACGAGTAGACTGGTTATTCTAAGAGTAGAGCTTTCTAAGGGAAAATTTGAAGAGCAGACTTGGCGGAGCCAGGAAAAGCTTAACCCTGTTTAACCGGCGCTGCGCTATGCTGTCAGCAAAGCCGTGCTAATCGGATTTTAAACAGGGAACTTGAAAAGAGCTAGAAATGGTCCAAAACAACCAATTACTACAGCTCTTGTGCTGAGGTCACTTCCTTCAGGGACAGATAGGCTGCTTAAGGCTCCACACGCCCACTGGTGAGCAAAGAAACTTCCTTCTTATCCAAGTAAGGTAATGGACAACACAGGAACTACACCACAGCCCAGAATACAGCAAAGCCTGTAAACTGGTCTAAACTAGTCGAGGAGAGGCGGGAAAACAAGGATTATTTTTTTGTTTTTTTTGTTTTTAGATAGAAAACACTCTGAAATACAGAAGGCAGCAATAAATCAGTTACACAGGCTAGCACACTTTAGTGGGCAGCCTCAATAGTTAAATTAAACAAACAAACACAGATTTTTGATTAATTTTCGACCAGGTAAACTTTTAAGTGCAGATACTATAAAATGCAGCAAACAGTTAAAAAACAGTATAAGCTTGTTTAAAATAAGCAAGAGAAGGTATTCCAAGTAAAAAGCAGAAAAAAATACTTAAATCTGGAAATAGTCGCTTTTCTCAGTTCTCTGTAGCTAGGACCACTCTGCAGGACCACATGGAGCTGTCTCTGAGTAGTATAGCCAGAAAAAAACACTCTGAGGCAGATTTTAAACAGGGAACTTGAAAAGAGCTAGAAATGGTCCAAAACAACCAATTACTACAGCTCTTGTGCTGTATTGCAGTTTCGAGTGGTGATTTATTGGGAGAGGTGTTAGGGTTGAATTTTTGGTGGGGATGCAATATTTCTTTAATGGCTGTCCAGAAGATTTTAGGGTTGTGTTTACTATTATTCTGAAAGTTATTATAGTATAGTTTTTTGTCTTCATTTATTTGCTTTTTAGTATGATTGCAAAGCATTCTGAAGTTTTCGACATATTGTGGTGTTTTACATTTCTGCCATTCTTTCCTTGCTTTTTCTGTATCCTGCATTACATTCTACTCTTTTTTATGACCAAATTGCATTATTCTTGGTTTTAGTCTCTTCCTTCGAGGAGGTGCAAGGTTCTTTAGGATATTCAAGAATTTGTACTGAATTTGTTTACTACTTCATCTAAAGGGAGTTGTTTTAGGAAGTTGTGTTAACAGATGACAGGGTAGTAATGCACATTTCTGGGTTAAACTTGGAAATGTTGCATGTTGTTTTATAAACATGCTGATTAACTGGATGTGTGGGATGTCTGGTTGTATAGATAGGGAGTTTTTCACTGACAGAGTCTGACATTCCACCTGTGGTAGTGTATTAGCTAGGGTCTGATACTAGATTCCATTCTGACAGAGAATTTGATGTTTGTAATATGTGGGGCTGTTAATTAGTTGTCTGAACCACATAAGTCCATGCTAGATGTAGGGTAGTTCAACCAGATGACATTCACACCACTTAATAGTATTTTTTCTTGTAGAACTATTATGGATATCCAATGCAGGATATCTTACAGTACAGCTGTACTGTTGCCAGTACGGATGTTAAGGACAGTAATACATATTTGATTATAATTGTTTATTTTCAGGAAAGTAATAAGAAGCTCTGCTGAACTGAATTTTGTATTAGTTTGTTGTTAAGGGGAAATGTGGTAATTGTTGGGAAATATTAAAGCGATATTTTTATTTATTTATTTGAAAAAAACATCCAGGGAAAATGAAGCGTTCTGTTGTGCTTTTATTCCAACTTGCAGAACAACTCAGTGAAAAGCATAAACGCAGAAAATGTCCTACACGTTTTTCGTCACAGTAGCTGTAACTTCTTCAGGTAATGACATTACTGAATCAACATGTTTTTAACTTAAGTTTTCTAACAATGTATCATTGAAATTAAGTTTTGAATAGGGACAAGTTTTTAATGTTTATTTAAGACTATAAAAAGTTTTTTTTTTTTTTTTTGGTATGCAAGCTAAGGGAGCTTTAAATTTTTAATGAGGTAATTGTGAATGTCCTTCAAATGGTTTTGTTTAAGTCTGATAGGTTGGAATGTTTTTAGCGGGAAACTAATGTGTTTAAATAAAGACTGATTTAGTAATGTCATTATCTGAAGAAGTTACAGCTACTGTGACAAAAAACGTGTAGGAGATTTTCTGTGTTTATGCTTTTCACTGAGTTGTTCTGCAAGTTGGAATAAAAGCACAACAGAACACTTTGTTTTCCCTGGATGTTTTTTTCATTTAATTTTACTGGTTATAGTTGTGGCTTAACCATAGGCTGCTGTTTTGTTTGAGTTTTATTTATTTATTTATTACATTTGTTAATCGGGTATGTCCGACTGGGCCAGAGACCCGTTTTCAGTGGAGATCCGGGGAGAAAAGCTCCACAAAAATACAAAACAACAACATATAAACAAAAGCATAGTAACAGCAATACATTAGTACAAGAATTATTTTACAGTATCAAGAAACAGTGCAATACAAGGTCATGTTGACTAGAGGAAACCAAGGGAGAAAAGCTTTACAGTAGTGCAACAAAACCAAGAAGCAGTAAAAACAATACAACTGTGCAAAGGCAGTGGTAGTAAAAACCAAGGAGCAGAACATATAGTTAAATCAGTGAACTGTACAATTACAGTACAGAGTGAGCAAACAACTACATAATATCTAAAATAAAGTTTGCAAAAAGAGGTTAGGCGGTAGTTGAGAAAAAGGTAAAAAAATCTAAAATAAATAAATAAACAAACAAAAATCAATAAATATTTTTGGAGTTGTTTACGCTGGGTTTAAGCGAAGTTTCAGTTACATTCAGACTTATGTTGGGTAATCCAGGCATGTAGTTTAGCACTTTTATTTTTTATGCTTCTAACATTTATGGCAACAAATGTTAGATTTCCGGGGTTGGGGTTGTCCACTGTGGGGTTAGAGCATCGTGTGGAAGAGAATTGTCTTGATGGTCATTGTGACAGATAGGGCCAGGATTAGGGTGAATGTCTCCTCCTAGAAGGATTTTAGTATATTGGAGAATTACTGATATCTTGTTTTTTGGAGAGCATTTTTTTACTTAATTTTGTCCTGGTTTGAGTTGAAATGGAATTAATCAGTCTATATTTATGATAAAGATGAGGGACATCATGAAACAGGTCTGGTGCGATCTGCGGAGAGTTTAAGGAGGAAGAATGGATACATGTTGGGACAGAGTTGGAGAGATGTTGAGAGCTAGTTTAGAGTCATGTTAGCATCAGAGATGGCACAGTGAGAGGAGAAGAATAGAGGATAACCCGAGGAGCAGCACGTTTAAGTAAAGGGATCTGTATTTTATTGATGGCAGGTAGTGGAGAAGGAGGAATCAAGAAGCAAGCAAGACGTTGCTGTGTAATATGATACTTAGTGGTGGAGTCTGAATGCTGGTAGAGCATAGGTAGAAAAGAAGCATTTTCTATGAAGGAAACGAGTTAGGTTGTCATATTATCTTCTCTGGAATGTAAGGAATAAAGTGATTTAAAAGGCTAGAGTATGAGGATGTAGCTAAAATAGGAAGAAGTGAAGGTTAATTTGGGAAAAGTAGAAGATACAATGTAGAACAGATAGGTAGTGTTAGGGAGAGGTCTGAGTATGAGTGCATATAGTGCAAAGAAGCATGTAAAGGCGAAAGGTAGTGGGGAATGGTGCTAAAAGATTAAATGGAAGTTGGGAATTAGGTAAAAAAGAAAACAGGAGTCTTTATATGATAGTAGACATTATTTAAATTATTATATATATAATGATGATGTACATTATACAGCCAAATTAAGAAGCTGAGATCAACCATTATCTCTGTTATATTATCGTTCGTATGTTTTAGTCAGGTTCTGTAATTTTTTTTCTTGAAATTAAAGAGATTTCTGATGTAAATGTATAGGTTAGTCCACCTTATAGATACAACCTTACTAAATGTCTTCTTCTCTAGAGATGCTGGACATTTATAGATAGCATTCCAGGTTAATAGACCTAAACAGATAGTAGTGGGTTACTATTATGAGTCTGTGCGCAATGTGCAGGCTTCTTCTAACTGCAGCAACCTAAAAAATAGAGTTTATAAGAGTACAGTAACTTTGTCTGTGACAAGGGCTGCTACCTACTTTTTTGACAGTTCAGAAAGCTGAAGATTGTACTGGTAATTTGGAACTAACTTTAGAAAACTCTAGTATTTTGTTTGTCACATTAAACAGAATTCTAGAGTCTGTAAAGTCATCACCTGCAGACAGTAGTTTTTTTCAAGCATCACTTCATCATTTCAGCATGACCCAACTGAGTCAGGGGCAGTTATACAAAGCATTCACTATGGGGGTGAGCTCATTTACATAAAATCATTGGGGGAGTGGGTGGAGCAAATGGAGTATGGCTGGGTGAAGGCATGGAATAAAATATGTGGCTTCTGTTTCTTGTCTCTTCCAAAGATGGCAGTCCTAATTGTGACAGACAGTGAGTTCTCAAGTGCTGGACAGAGAAATAACTCCATATACTTTATTTGAGGTTGTCTGGTGTAAATGAGCATTGCCTGGGAAGTGAAGGACCAAGACAAAAGTGAGTATTCAAGTGAGTTCATTACAGGTAAAAAAAACTGCAACTTGGAGAAGCCAGACTGACTGGATATAGTCTATAAGTGAAGGGCTAAAAGGAAAAGTACAGATATTGCACATGCTGTAGATCTAAGGTTTGACACTGAAGTGATAAATTGATGGATGTACATGAGAGAAATAGTATAACATTATGGCCATGGTGTATGGTAATAATTTAGAAATAATAAGAAAAGCTATTTACAGGTGTACTATATTATTCTTTTTGAAACAGAGATCCATTAACCACATTTAGCTTAAGAGGGTGATACTCTTATTTAGGAAAGCAAAGTGGATTTAATCAAACCTACTGATGCAGATAATGACTTCCTGTTTGCTGTGCTGGTAAGATGTGCTCATCTAGTGAAATAGAAGTCAAAGATCAGCATGGACTGGGAGTTGTGACTGGCTAGAGGATAGATCTCTTTTTATGGGAGAAAAAGTAAGAAATATGAGGTGTCATCCACTACAGAAACATTCTCAGAAAAAAGAAACTTGTAGCTTTCGGAGAAAGGGTATGATAAATCTGATGGTAAGTCTGGGGTGGGTGAAACATTGCATGCCCATATACTGCCAGACATGTGAAAGAATGTACATTATTGTAAAAGCCAGCATTATATAGAGTTTACAGCAATCATCAAATAACACCACGCAGATGAGATGTAGGATATCAAAAAATATGTGTTAACTGCAATTATGACAGCTTTATAAAGCATAATGGATCTACCTATCTGGTTTACACTAAGGTTTTTACACATTGCATGCAAAAGACAGGGCTACCTGTCAACATCTGTACTCCAGCTGTAGCATAGGAATTCCACTACCTACATCTCACCTTTCTTCTAAGGAAATTAGGGGATGGATGCAGCAAACATCTAGTGATTTTTGGTTATTGTAACCAGATGGCTGGACAAGCTTGAGTCTTGGGTGAAATCATAGGCCTGTGTGTTCAAAGGTTACACCAGTTTCAAATGAAGGTGTTATTCACTTAGGTGCACACCAGTTTGTAGGAAGTGAAGCCTGCTGCTGTACTGAATACCATGGCTTTGATCTTAGGCTTTCATAGTTATACAGTGGCTTCTCAGATGATAGAAGGACATTATGCAATTCATAACTCATGCTTGTTGGATTTCTGCTAGATTCAATGAGAATTATGTTATCTGCATGTTACACAGCTTGAACAGTCAATATTAAAAGCATCAAATAAAGACGAAAAAGTAAGAACTGAAGGACTGAATCTTGGTATGTAATATATTTACATTTTTTATCACTAACACAGAAGATTGCAAATGGAGTATGCAAAAAAAACATGCCAACAAATGATGATGTTTCTGAGTTTAATACAATATTTCTCAATATACTAAATGACCTTGCCCCACTAAAAGCACAAGAAAAAACAATTAAGTCAAACTCAGCACTATGGCTGACAAAAATAAGCAAGGAACTCATGTTAAAGAGGGATAAAGTCTGGAAAGAGAATATCCTGTAAAATGTCAGACCCCTGAGAAATCTCTCCGAACAACAAATTAAATATGACAAACAGTACTAATGTGCTAACCACAGAACAAAAATCAAAACAATTCAAAATTATTCTGGACCACAATAAAGAATCTTCTTCATCCAGGACACACTATCACAACCTCTTTAACTACAACTAACAACAAAGACAGTATTGCCACACAATCTAATGCCCATTTCATAGGAAAAACTTCTTTCTCTATTAAAGGATAACTCCTCATCTCCCGTCTCTACCCTACAAAAGAAGAAAAACAAATAAAGTCACCTTTAAGCCTGTTCCAAGTTACAAAAAAATATTTTTGGTCTGAAGCCAACCACCTTAGCTGCAAAAAATAGTCAAATATATAAAACCTGGCCTACTGTGTCTCTATCATGATTAACTAATAGAAAACCAAGTCCCTAATCTTTGGAAAAAAATATTATACCCCTGCACAAAGGTGGAATCTCTACAGATTTCTCCATCCTCAGACCAGGACAGCCATCTTACTTCCCTCTCAATACTATTAACTTCAACAAAAATACAAGTAACCTAGCCCCATCTCTCCTCCACTTTGACACCATTATCCATTAAAATACTTGAGTTTTTTTTGGCCTGGCTCACTTGTCTCTCTCCTGGCTCTATTTTTACTTATCCAGTAGACAGCATGCTGTAAAATGGTAACAACATTTTTCATCCTTCCTGTCTGTCTATGGTGGCACAGCACAGGGATCTGTCTTTGTACCGCTGCTTATTAATACCTTTATAAATAATTTCCACTCTGTAACCAAAGAAGCCAACATAGTGCAGTATGCAGACAGCCCTACACTAATTTGTTCAGCTCCAACGCTTTAAAGCCTGCAATAAATTACCCAAGAGTCTTTTTCATTCACTGAATCAGTAGGTTCATAGGTAGGTACTAGGCTATTGGCCCTAGGGCCTATACAAGACTAGCTAAAAAGGTACCCTGGCTTTCGCCACCCAAGAAAAATTATTTTCCTGTGTCTGTCAAGCAGAACCACAGAAATGATCCCCAGGGTGAATTTCCTATTACCCATCCAATCATCAAGATTTTTCTTGAAGAGTGCTAATGAGGATCTCTGTTTGACATAGATAGGTAGTCTGTTTCAGAGTATGGGAAGTCTCTGGGACAGGAATCTATCCCTCCAGCATGTTCTGTTTATTGTGGTGACAAGGTTTAGGTCTCTAGAGCATGTAGCTTGGAGGGATTGGGATTTCTTTACATGGAGCATGTCCAACAGCTCTGGGTTTGACATAGCTTTGTATGTTAGGCAGAGATCGCCTCTGAGTAGGCGATATGTGACAGAGTAAAGCTGGAGTTATTTGAGACGGTCTGCATATGGCATCTGTTTGAGGCCAGTAATCCTCTTTGTGAGGTATTTCTGTGGTCTTTCCATTTGTTGTAGATGTCTTGTGAGGTACATACCAAAAGGGGCATTGTACTCTATAATGGGTCTAATGAGTGATGAGTAGAGGGGAACAATGACCTCTTTTTTTCTGGATGAGAAACCTTTTGTGATGAGGTGTGCCACGTAGAAGGATTTCCTGACCACTGTGGTGATGTGATTATCAAAGGAGAGACTACTGTCTACCTGTGTCCCAAGGTCTCTTATCACACTTTTGGTGTTAAGTAGACTACTGCTTATGTGGTAGTTCATGAGTACAGAGTTTTTACCAAAGGGGATGACAATGCACTTTTTGGCATTAAGCTTGAGACCATGGCTTTGACACCAGGCATCTGTCTCAGTGAGGCCCTTTTGTAAGATGTCTATATCATTAGATGTTTCGATTATGGCTGCTAGTTTGGAGTCATCTGCGAATTTAGTTAGCCAAAGACCTTCTGTGTTAGTCTGTACTTCAGAGAGGTAGATGCTAAACAGGACAGGACCCAGGACTGAACCCTGTGGTACTCCACTTGTCACTGGTCTGAAGTCTGATTTGGAGTCTGCTACTTTCATAGTGTGGGTTCTGTCAGTAAGCCAGTTGGCAACCCATCTTGTGACATAGGGATTTATACCTAGTTTAGTGAATTTTGCTATAATTTCAGAGTGGGGGATGGTATCAAACGCCTTGGCGAGATCTAGATAGGCTGTGTGAACCACCTTACCCTCATCTATGGCTTTGGTGACTACTTCAAAGAAGTCTATCAGGTTTAGGAGACATGATCTGCCTTTTACAAACCCGAACTGTGTGGGGTCCAGAGTTTGGAGAACTCCAATGTCTTTGTTTATGAGTTCCATGATGATACGCTCCATGGCCTCGCAGACCAGGCTCATCAGGCTAATGGGGCAGTAGTTCCCGGGGTCTGTTGTGGCCTCCCCTTTGTGGAGTGGGATAACCATCGTGGTGCATCATTCAATGGGCACAAAGCCTGAGGTGAGGCTATGACTGAATATGGTACTTAGGTGGGGTGCCAGTTCATTCTGTATTTCATGTAGAAGGCAGCCTGGGATGTTGTCAGGTCCCATGGATGCTGTGTTCTTGGCTTTGGAGAGTCAGTTTTTTTACCAGTGCAGCCATGATTACAGGGACTTTGCATTCTTCCAGTATAAAGATGGGCCCTTTAGGGAGTGAGAAGGGGTAAAGTTAGCAGTGAACCTATCTGCCAGGATGCTGGCAATATCAGTTGGTTCTGTATATTTAGTGTCATTGTGCTGTAATGCAGAGCAGATCTGAGTGTTGACCATTGAGATTCTTGACATAGCTATAGAATGCTTTGTGGTTGTCTTTAGAATCAGTGGCGATTTTGTTTTCATAACTAGCTTTGGAGTATTTTATGAGGGATCTCAACTTCTTACTGAGGCTGACCGGGGAGTTCCTCCAATCATGGAATTTTACTCTTTTTTGCAGCAGTTTCTTTCTTCTGTTGTAGAGTTTGTTTATGGCAGAAGACCACCAGATTGGCTTCCTTTTTTTGGAGGATAGCATTTTGGTTCTATTAAAGTGCATTTGTGTAGAATTCAGCAGTCGTACCTCTATTGTCCATCTGCATGGGTGTCGTGAAGTTTGCTACTTCTGTCTTAAGAAGCGTGAAGTTGGCTATGGAGAAATTTTTCACGGTTGATTTCCTAATGTCTCACTTACTCACAACCAACACATAATTCAAAAAACTAACTATAACTAGGAGTTCTTTATAAAGTGAAACCTTTCCTAACAGAATATACACTTAATACTATAGCTAAGACATATCACTTCCCTAGTGTCCTATATTTATCATTAATCTTCCCTAACTAGACAAACTGAAGGAATCTTACATTAAAACTGCAAAGTTTGCAAGAAGCAACCACGTTAACCAAACACATCACTGTGAGGAACTTCACTTCTTTAACAGACCTGAGCTATCTAATGTATTAGTCTAATCTCATATAAGACTGCTCACAACATCCTCCACAACCCAGGCAGATGTCTTGCAACCAGCCTTATTAAACTGGTACACAGCCCCTAGTGAACTGTACTTATTAAGACAGCATCTGGTGCTCCCTCAAAACTCTAATAATCATAATGGTAACTGTTTATTCTCTGTATATGTTGTTAAACTGTGGGATTCATTTCAACAGATATCAGAAATATCTTATCTACAATCCAAAATTTCTTTGAAGATATACCTCTCGGAAAAAAATTTCCTGCATTTGTAACAATTACTAAGACTTGTGTTTATTCTAAATCTTATTCCATCTATAATTTGCAATCTCAATGATATCATACCAGTCAGTAAAAGAGTCGGGCCCTCATACCAGCCCCATTACTAAATTCCCTCCTCATGCAGTCAAATCAAGCAAATATCTTGAAATTCTCACACATTTGCTATAGTAATCTCCTGATTACAGGTCTCAAGTGAATTTAACTGTTTGGATACAATAGCCCTCATTTGCTGTCTGCAAGCTAAAACTACAATGGAAGTACATGCATTCACTGTAAAATAATGCAGAATGTTCTATTCATACATGTGAATGTTATATGCTGTATACACTATGTTGCATAGATGTGTATGAGCTTCACATCCAGTAAATACTATACAGTGTGTTTATAACACTGCGATCACCTGTTAAGCTACATATTTCTGAATGTCATATAGCACACTTTTGTTGTTAGATAATGCATATGTATGTAATGAGGTGCTCATCTCCTCAGGCAGATTCATAGGTAATTACTAGGCTATTGATCTGTGAGGATCTTAAGATGCCTAGCCTTACATTTCCATGGTAGTTTTTAGCCCTTATATTTTACATATGGATAACCCGGTGAATGGCAGAAAAAGGATATGTTGGGACATTTACTTGTTGTCCCTATCCAGGAGGGACATGACTGATAAACCAGGAATTAATTTGTGGTTTCCCATCCGTTCATCCAAATTACATTTGAAGACTTGTCTTTATAAATGTTTGTTTGTTTATTTATTTATTTATCATTTGGTTACTGGGATAGTCATACTGGGTGAAAACCCATATTCAGAGGAGGCCCAGGGAGTAAATCTCCAGAGACAACTGAAAAGTTTTAGAGAAATCAAATCATACATGTCATAATATGATGTTAAATTACACAGAACATAACTGAGTTATATGGTTAAGAAGTTTGAGTAATAAAAGTAGCTATGATATTGACAAATAATTACACAAACAATACATCAACAATGTGATGGTTATGTACAAGTACACAGTGGATGTGAGGCAGGCAACACAAGAGGATAATATATAAAATAGTGATAGGAATGTTAAATAGAAATAACTGGAGAGAAGAAAAGGGAGGAGACAAGATGGAGGGCAGGAGAGATGAGGAGAAAGGAAGAAAAAGGGCAAAGATATGGCAGGTAAGAGAAGTAAGGAGGTTCAAAAAAGGTGATAGGAAGAATTAGTATAGAAGAGAAAGGAGAGGATAAGACATAAAGCTATAGGTAAGAGACTCTAGATAAGGTGTTTGTTAAATGGAAGAGAAGTTAGAACAGAAACTGAGACTTGAGTAGACTCAGCCTGGAATAGTACATGAGCTAACCAGTTGTTGCTGAGGTTTTTAAAGTGAGTTTGGTTAGCAGTAGTTACCATGGATTGAGGGATATTATTCCATATTTTGGAGATGAAGTTAGAGAGTAGAGACTCCCCAACTTTGTTATTGGATTTAGAGACTTGAAGTATGAAATTGTTGGAGGATCAAAGTAGATGAGTATTAGAATGGGGTTGAAGCAATTGTTTTTTCAGGTTAGTATACTAATCTGTGAGTGAGGGTGAGTTGAGTGTAGTAAGTTAAGGAACCATACTAGAGAAGACTGACTAAGTTTTAGGGTGGAAAGTTCCATCAACAAGTATTTGATGAGAAATGGAATCAAAAGCTTTGGAAAGATCCAAAAAGACAGAAAACACAAGTTTTCCATTATTTCTATGTTGGTTTATGGTATTAGTAAAACTTAGAAGGGCAGTTGTGGTACTATGCTTTAGGCGGAAACCATGCTGTGTATTAGATAAAAGGTTATTGGATAATAGGTAGCTTAAAGGTTCCATGTCGGCACATTTTTCTAAATTTTTTAAAAGGGGTGGTAATATAGCAATGGGTCTATAGTTAGAGAATTTGGTAGAATTGCCTTCTTTGTGTAGAAGGACAATATAAGAAATTTTCCAGCTTGAAGGAATATATTGTTCTAAGATAGAGCAGCTGATCAGGATTCCAACAGGGTAGCCAATAGCGTTTGCTGCTATTTTTAGGAATTCTGTGGGGAGGTTGTCAGCAGCAAGGATTGTGGGCTTAAGTTTGAAGAGTACTTTTTATGGTAAGAATATGAATAGGTTTAAAGAAAAAAGAGTTACTGGTATTACATGAAGTATGTGGGATATCTGCGAGAGTAATCAGGTTACACTTGGAAAGTGATTAAATAGAATTTGTAAAGAAAGTGTTGAACTCTGTTGCAATGTTGTCGCAGTTGTTGGAGATAGATGGGGTAGGGGTAGAAGAATGTCCAAGGTGGAGAAGTTTGTTTTTGGCAGACCAGAATTTTTTGGGATTATTAAGGTGCAGTTGTTATAATACAGTATAGTAGTTTTTTTTTTATTTTGTCTAGTTTGACTTGAGACTTGACTTTATTCCAAAGTTGTTTATAATAATCTAGGTTAACTTGATTTTTGGTGGAATGCCAGACTGCCCTTTGTCTCTTTTTTTTTAGAAGAATTTTAGTATCTTTTGCTAACCAAGGTGCATAGTTTGATGCTATTCTAATTGTTCTGCAAGGGGATAGCCTGTTAAGTATATCAAGGAAGCTGGTGTTGAAGTAGTGAACAGCAGTAGCAAGAGGAATAGTTCTGAGTGGTGTCCAACTGCAGAGTTAGTTGCAAGAGTGAAGTAAATATTTGGGCATTAAAGTTTTTTTGTTGGGAATTTGGTGGAAGAAGGATGGCCTGGGGGTAAGATGTTGTCATAGTAAGTAGGTAGGGAGATGGTCAGTAATACTACTGGGGTGGCAACCTGATTGGAAGGCTAGTGAGGGTTTGTTAGTCAGAATCCAATTCAGTCCAATCCAATGTGTGGAGTAGAAAGTGGTTTCACAAAAAAAGATATTTTCTGTGATAAATACCTACCCCTTCAACATGTTCCCTTGAGCAGTTGTCCATGCTATAACTGGACTTGCAAATGTGTAATAGGTCTGAGAGGACAAGGGCTGCTGATGCTATACATGTGAGGCAGAGATCTCCTCTTAGCAGACTGTATGATACAGAGAAAAGGGATAAGGCTTTGAGATGGTCTGCACAGTTTTTTTTGATTCAGAACCTTGATTTGTTTAACTGAGACAGCACTGTGGTCACTTCAGTTGTGACAAGTGTTTGGACAGGTATATACTGAATATTTAATAATCGGCTGGATGAGAAGTGAGTAGAGTGGAATGATTCCATCCCTGGACATGGATGCCATATGTTTAGATATAAGCTGTATGATGAAGAAGGTCTTCCTTACAATAGTGGACACATGGTGATCAAAGGAAAGTTCCTTGTCATGATGGGTCCCAAATATCTGACTACTGGATGAGCTTCACAGGTGTACTGCCAATCCAAAAGGTGCAACTAAACATTTCTTAGGCATTTAGTTTTACTCCATGGTTTTGACACCAGTTATATGTCTGGGAAAGGTTTTCTTGGAAGATATTGGTGTTCTCTGGAAAGTTTATGATTTATTTTATTTTACATTTGTTAACTGAGTAGTGTCCGACTGGGCCATGGAGTCTGTTTTCAGCGGAGACCTGGGGAGAAAAGCTCTACACACAATAGCACTGTCCAAAGTAGAACAAAATCATAAAAACATGAGAACAAAATTACATACATATAATAATACACAATACAAAAATTATACATGTATATTCCAGAAGACCAGAGATAAAATTAGTCTAAGATTATGCTGTAAACAGCATTGTAGATAATCAATATCAGGGAGTGAAATTGATTGACAGAGAAAACATCTATGGTGTCATCAGCTATAGCACATTTAAAGTATACATTGTTTACAACATGGCTACAAATTCTAAAATGGCCTAGAGCCAGAGTTAAAGACCCTTTGAGTGGGGAATAGAGAAAAGTAATTAGGGAGGGAGGATTGATTATATGGGAGAACAGAATGAGCAAATCCAGCTGGATCTGCAAGCTTAGTCCCAAGGGGCTTAGACATCATGTGTATCCGACTGGACTAGTGACAAATTCACCTTTTCATTTAGAACTTATTAATTTATTTAATGAGCAGGGTTTTGCACTTATGGAGTGCATGACTAAACACTACAGACTACAAATTACTGAACTTACTAAAGAGGTTGACGAACTGAACAACTGTATCACTAACCATACCGACTTTATTCGATACAGATATGACTATGAAAGAATATTCAGTTCTATCGACCAACTAGTAGCTAAGTCGAAGCTCATTAAAATTAAAAAAATAAATAGAGACAGACTTGCTTATGATAGTGGAAAGGCATATCCAAAGCCACCAGTTTCCCAAAACAATTTTAATGAAACAAAGACAAATGACAGTGAAACTTTGGAAACTTTTATTGACGAACAGGACACTACCTTCAACACTGAGACACCAAAATCGACGTACAGACAATACAACAGGAATAACAATACATGGGCAGGCCGTTTAAGGAATGGACGTCAACCTACTTTATATCGGAATCAACAAGGCGGTGAATTAACTTACAGTTCAGCCCAAAGAAATGATTATGACAACCAAAATTTGGGTGCTATTCCGAAGAGACATTCTGCTAATAATCAAAATCAAATTAATCAACAACCTCAAAAAAACCAATACGGTCAGTACAACAAACCGAAGAGATAGAACAAGAACTATCATCAAAAAAACCTGAGGTTATATCCAACCACACAGGAGACTTTGTAGTGTACAACTTTTCATGTATTGACATTGATTCCACTCTTGTTGAACTTTTTGCTAGAGGACAAACTTTTGTACCTAGCAAATACATGGACCTAGCACAAAGCATTAAGGACATCAAACTCTTCGTTAGAAAACTAAACCTCAATATCCTCTTGGGGGATTCACCAACAATTAGTCAGTCACTCAAAGTAGTTAGTGAGTACAATCCTACTTTGCATCCAACTTTGTCTATATTTGAACAAATTATGGAACTTGATTTAAGAAGCATTAATGACAGTGTACATAATAAAATTTATCAAAATAACAAGAAAGGTAGAAATCTTAGTAAGGAAGAAAACGCAGCTTTATCTACCTTTAAAACACTTAACATTAGGGCTATTAAGCCAGACAAAGGTGGAGGACTCACTTTATTTGACAATTTTGACTATGTTGATAGAGTTGAAAAGTTACTGGCTAACGACACATATAAAGAAGTCTCTTTAAATGAACTAAACACCGCATATAGACGTATTAAGGGCTACTACAGTGATCTATTTATGGATGGATACATTGACATAAACAGTTATCATTATATCATCACCAACTGGCCAAAGATCCCCATCATGTTTGCAACCCCAAAAATACACAAAAACATCATAGATCCCCCACTTAGACCATTAATAGATGGAAGGGATTCTATTACCTATGCTTCAGCTAAATTAGTTGACAGTATTTTGAAAAAACACTTATCGACCAAAGTTCAAATATGTAAAGACTCATGGTCTTTTCTGAAGAATCTGGACAATATTATATACAGAGAAGACTTGAACTTCGTGACCATCGATGTGATTGACTTATACACGTCAATCCCCCATCTGGAAGCTATAGAGTGGGTCAACTTATTCCTTATTAAGAAAGGAGCTGAAGTAAATGAAATATTTACAGTAACAACTTTATTGGATATTATTTTGACAAATAATTTTTTTACTTTTAACAACAAGTTGTATTTACAAAAATGTGGGGTTGCCATGGGTTCACCTGTGGGGGCCAGTTTAGCAAACACTGTTATGGCATACTGGGAACAACAATACATTCTAAACAACACTGAATGGTTGCCTTTTATTAATTACTATACCCGCTTCCTGGACGATATCTTCATTTTATTTGAAGGAAACCAGGAAAAAGCAAAAGAGTTGTTAAAATTCTTGAACAACACTACCGACTTCTTCAAGTTTACATCCAACTTTCAAAAACAATCTATTGACTACTTGGATGTGAACTTGATCAAGGACGAAGTTAATAACTTATTCTTTTCTAAAATACATAGAAAGGAAACTTTTTGCAACTCTTACTTGCATTATAGTAGCCTTCATCCCACCTCTCAGAAGAAAGCTATAGTTAAGGGACAACTAATACGGGCTGCTCGTATGACCACCCGTATTGCAGACTTTGAAAATGAATGCGAACTTTTAAAGGGTTTCTTTAATGAGAGAGGTTATCCCTTGGACTTTTTAGAAGAGATAATCCAGGAAGTTACATATAAGAGAAGTTGTGGTATTATTCTCCCAATCCTTGACCAACAAGTTGACAACAGTATACTTTCAGGCCATGTAGAATTTTTGGGGGGTCCACCAGAAGTAATAGACAATCAAGTAGTAAGAATGGAACCTATCAACGACTTTAGATGTAGTTTTATAACAACTTATAACATGGACAGTGACATTATTAAGAAATTGATATTTAAAAACTGGTCACTAATTCAACAAGACAGGAGCATTTCAAGTAAACTAGCCGACTATCCTAGAATAGTTTATAGAAGGGGTTTCAACTTGAAAAACATATTGGAAAGTAACAATATTAACAACAATTTTTCCAGAATGAAAGGTATGAAAATTTGTGAAAACTGTAGCATGTGTAAACATATGAGTAGTGGGGAATCCACCACTGTTAACAACAGAAAATATGAGATTAGACATAAATTGAGCTGTTACTCTAAACTCATAGTGTATGTAGCTCAATGTACACTATGTTCAGCTTTCTATATAGGAAAGACTGAAAGACAGCTCAAAGAAAGAGTCTATGAACATACACATGCTATACAACACAAAAAAGTTGAAAATGCCCTATTCAAACACATTTCAAGTAATACAGGCCACACTTTCAAATTTATGGCTCTGGACCAAATACAGACAAACTTGAGAGGTGGACCATACAACTTACTTTTAGAGGAGCGTGAATTAATTTGGCAGTGGCGTACAAATGCTTTTACTTATCCAGGCTTAAATGACCACTGCAACATTGCTTGCTTACTTAAACTAAGGAGTTTAAATAGATAAATGTCAATTTAATACATATTAATAACACTAATTTAAGTTACGGTAACAGTACTACCTTCTGGATCCCTGTTTTACACCACTTTTAATATACCTGTGTTTACATATACATTTTAGAGTGTTTATAATATATATATGTATTTTTTAATATATGTTTGTATGGTTGTTAGTTTAGTTATATTTTGACTTTGTATGAGGCATGTATAGTTATAACTATTTTAACTAGGTAATTTATGACTATTTATAGAGTCACTTTATAGAGTTTTTAATTTTACATTACATAGTATATATTTCATTCGAAAAATATGATGAAATAATTATAATAACAATAACAATAATAAAAATAAAACATATATATTAAATATATTTTTAAAGTATTATTGCTAAAATTAACTAACAACATTTGGTGTTGGACAGTATATTTTACATACTTTACATATATATACTTTTTATAGAAGTGATATCAAACAAATAACCTGGCTGCTCTGAGTTGTAATGTAAATATTTATATATACTTTTGTAAAGGAATCACATTGCATTGCTGTTTTAATTGTTGATTAGCAATTAAGCATAGTGACGTGAGTGTATATATAAACTGTTAGTGAACTAATTTGAAATGTCTGAAGAAGTTGCTCACACTTTGAGCGACGAAAAGCGCTTTACTCTAAATAAACTGTCTGTTTTTAGTCTTCCGTGACATTTTTGGACTCTCTTTTGTTGGATTTAGTCTGTTCCTCGTATCCAGTTTGTCTGCAAGCTTAGTCAGCCATAAACCCTTAACATTGACATTCGGGAGGTAAATGCCATGTAGGAGTGGCCCAGGGACTGACCTTGGGGTAAACCACTAGTGACAGGTCTTTTAGGGAGGTAGAACCACCCACACTAATTTCCTTGGTTCTACTTGTGAGCTAATCTGCTATCCAGTGAGATCCATAGGGATTTACATTTAGCTGAATGAGTTTATCTATGATATCTGAGTGTGAAATTATAAGTATATTTGTGAGTACTAGGCATTGGCTCTGCAGACCAGTTCAAGCCTAGCCAAATAATCCTATTCAAAACTTCCTACTATCCTCAAGGAGAGCAAGGCAAGATAGACTGTGAAAGAATTTAAGGCTGCCCATCCAATTATCTAGCTTTACCTTGAAGGTGGCAAGGGTGCCACTCTGACTTGACATGTAGTGGCTGAATGGTGAACTGTTGTTAGAGTTCTGTGCTAATGGTAGACTGCCCATAACACACACCATGCTTGATCAAATCAGTGTGCATAAAAGTACTTAGGTCAAAGGTCAGTGATCAACTTTGGAGTCATGTTATGTGACCCGAGACCATACGTTCTGAATACCTGGGTAAAGAGAGTTGCTGGGCTCTCAGGTGATCACTATTTGGTAGTAAGTTGGACTGTATGGCTAGGTAGAAGCTGGGCAGTCCAAGAAAGCCCAAAATTGTAGTGAGATATCTTGGGAATGTCTAGCCAATATTTATGTATAGGTTGACTTTAAGTCTAACTGTCAGAACAGTTTTTTCCACATACCTGGTGAGGTCAGAGACATTGAACATGAATGGAACCTGTTCACAATCTCAACAGTTGAGGGAACAGCAAGGAGTGTGACCAAAAGGTGGTCAGTACATGCCAAGGTGGTAACCTTATGTCCTGCTGTGGATATTTAGAAGAGGGATCAATGCCTTTGACTGGAAAGTACTGACAAGTCTGAAAGGCAATAAACATAGCTCTCAACCTTTTACCTCCAGAGACAGCAGCAAAACAAAACAAAAATAATTAGAAAAAAACACAAATTACAGACTCTTTTATAAAATACAAGTACTTATAACTAAGAAGTTCTCAAAATGTCCAAAGTTAAGAGGTATGGTGCAAAATTTTGAGCCAAAACTAGGAGCACCTCTACAAATTACCGACAGTTGAAAGGCATGCACAACTACTGCAACAGTTACTAAATAGAATACCCAGGTGTGAAAGAAGTTTGGTAAAGCCAAATGATTTTTTGACAGCATCAAAGAGGTTCAGGCAAATCATCCAGTGACTCAGTAGGGGGAGCCATGACACAACTCAGGCTGTTTTTAACAAGAGTGAAGAAACACTGACCTTAACTCAGGACACTGCTCAAGGAATGTACTGAGAGAAGTACTAGCGTGATATGGAGAATGCACAGAGGGAAGTACAAGAGTGGTGTGGGGACTACAATGAGGGAAGTACTAGAGAATCATGGGGAATGTACTAAGGGAAGTACAAGAATGGTAAGGGGAATGTACTAGGGGAAGTACTACAGTGGTACAGGGAATATACTGAGGGATGTACTACAGTGGTATGGGGAATGCACAGAGGGAAGTACAAGAGTGGTGTGGGGACTGTAATGAGGGAAGTACTAGAGAATCATGGGGAATGTACTAAGGGAAGTACAAGAATGGTAAGGGGAATGTACTAGGGGAAGTACTACAGTGGTACAGGGAATGTACTGAGGGAAGTACTACAGTGGTACAGGGAATGTACTGAGGGAAGTACTACAGTGGTACAGGGAATGTACTGAGGGAAGTACTACAGTGGTACAGGGAATGTACTGAGGGAAGTACTACAGTGGTACAGGGAATGTACTGAGGGAAGTACTACAGTGGTACAGGGAATGTACTGAGGGAAGTACTAGAATGGTAGGATGTCCAAGGCCACTGTGTGTCATTTGCTCCCCACACTTGCAAAGTGAGAATTGATGCATTCAAGGAGGGTGTAGCACTCAGCCAAATGTAAGCCAAATTTCCCCTTCAGTTATTTTGTATTTTTTATAAATAAAACATCAAGGCATACTCAAAGTTTAGCTAGCATCCACTCTGGGGACATGAGGATCATATTACTGCTGTTTATAGATGCTGCTGCTCCTTAATGCCAACTAAACATAACCTCTCATGTGCAATGGAGTGATTTATTGCTGTGTGTGAAGAAGACAATATGAAAAATAAGCACCTCCAAATCAGGAGCCACAGTTTTCCAAAGAATGGAGTTTAAGTATTTTAGAGTCTTCTTCATGAATGGGTTGTGGGCAGAAGAGAAGGAGCAGACTACTTACTGAAATGCTGTAGCAGTAGCAGTACTTCAGGCATTGTGCTGCTTTGTGCTAGAGAAGTGAGATCTGAGTTGCAGGACAAAACTCTTAGCTTACTGGTCAGTCTATAGCCCCAGACTCACCTATGGTCATGAGCTATGGCTAGGGACTAAGAGGATGAGGCAGCAGGTACTGGCAATATAAATAAGATTCCTTCCCAGGGCAGCTAAGCTCATACACTATGATAGAGGGAAGATCTCAACAATCTGGGAAGACCTCAAGAGTCCAGCCACTGATTAAACACATAGACAGCAGTCACTTGAGACGATTTCGGCACCTTGACAGATGTCCTCTGAATGTCTCCCATGAGAGGTGTACCACACACATCCCATCTGAATGAAGCCCTTGGGCAGACCCATGACATACTGGAGGATTATTCCTCTCAGCTTGTCTGGTTAACACCTCCAGATCCTACTGGATGAAGTCTACTCTACCTTGTTCAGCTTGCTACCTCCATGATAACTCCATGATAATCACCAGGGTACGAAGTTAAGAAAATTATGTTGATTATAATGATGAAGATGATGTTAATGATAGTTATGATATACAGTAACATTAACAGCTTCTACTATATAGCACTAAAACTAACATATGCATGAATCATATATTATGTAAAATACGACACCAAACCACACCTACATTTAAGAGCAAGTGTTATAAACAAGAATAGAATTAGCCTAGCAGTGATGAAGGCAAAGAAGGTACCATCCCATATACCCAACTACAAACCTGTGAAGCCCCAGTAATGTATTATAATATAAAAAACAATTTTTTTTTTATCAGCTAGTACCATACACACAAGGTAATAAAATTCACATCAGTGACCATACACACTCAACAAGTACTCCATATTATGTCACAAGTATCAGTCGTATCCATACACTACTCACCAGAAAATCATTTTTTAATTACAAAATAAAATACCTATGATCTAAGTACACAAGATGGAAGAACCAAACTACCTACAGATAATGCTGCTTTGCAACATGTGGAAACACTAATTAAGCTGACAGTTGACATCCAACTAAATCCTATCTCATGGAAAACTTTTATTTAGAATACAGTGAGCTTTCATTAGAGTTTAAGTCAGCATGAAACTCTAGCAATCCAATCAACAATACTACCCTAACCTCACAAAAATACATCAACTGGACTAACAGAGAAAGACAGTCAAACTGAATACACGTAGTAAAAGCAACATAGTACAACAATTACAAGTACTTGCAGACCTGTATAATCTGGACAGCTTCGCTATAACAGAAACAAGGCTCAAAGGTAATATAAAGAACAATGAACTGAACCCTACAGGCCACCAAGACAGATCTCACACAGGAGGATGAGTATCAGTTCTTATCAAAGAACATGTAAACTGTACTTTATTCAAAAGGCAATGCCCAAATAATGAACACAGAGAATTTGCCATTATAACACTAACATCAGCAGCCCACAAATCACTGCAACTACTTTGTCTCTATATTCCACCAAAAAATCTTTATTGTACTAGAAGAGACTACATACAACATGGCTAGCAAACAATGCAGATGTGTAAGTAATCTGTGTTGGTGGCACTAATATGAATTGGTCGGGCATAGCAGTCTCCAGTGAACCACCCATGCAGCATGGCCTAAACTAAATCATAACACTAGCAACACATCAGTAAAATGACACAAAGAGCATGCATCCTTGAAGGGATTTTAGAATCCAACATAAATAACTTTAGATATGTTGTAATCCTAGCAGACTCATTTAGTGACTGCTGCCACCCCACATATCATCTAGAATCAGGGTACGTCAACTAGTAATCACATATTCTATTGGTATTGGTATCTGACGTATTGGTTCAGACTCCTGAAACCAACTTATTCTTAAAATGAACTGAAGAAGTTAATTTACCTAACATGGATAAAGCAGTGTTCTACTTCAGTAACACCATTACAGACATTCTACACAGCACTGCACCAGCCACTCCACCACTCATAACAGAAGGAGATGAAACATGGGAAGAATATTTATTTATTTATCGTTTGTTAACCAGGTTAGCCAACTGGGCCACATGACCCATTTTCCATGAAGACACGAGGAGAAAAGCTCCACAAAACAAACACAATATGATTAACTATACAAGAAATATTAACAAGATATAACAACAGATAACCATGCAGTATAAATATAGTAGATAACATAGAGCATGAAGAATTATATACAAAAGTATCAAACAAATAGTCCTTTTTTCATAGTAACGTAACAAGTAAACCAGACTTACACTAATTTAAAACAGGAGAGGGAAAAGAAAGAAAAAAAAAGAGAAAGGAAATTATTAATAGTGAGGTAGAAATGAGAAGAAGTAAGAGAGAAGCAGGAAGTTACATTATTTTGGAGGAAAAGGACAGTTAATTAAAGTATACAACAGTTTAGTAGGGTGAGAGAGGTTGTGCATTATTTGTTATATTTTCTAAAGGAAAATAAAGCATGTTAAGGACTTACTAATGAAGTATGAGTTAGGTAGGGTGGTTGCAAGAGCAAGAAGGAGAAATAGCAAGGTAGTTTTTAAGTTCTTTTTTGAAGTGCAAGGTAGATTTGATAGAACGTATATTACTGGGAAATTTGTTCCATGTATGGGATATTGAGCATTTATAGAGCAATCTGCCTGTTGATTTGTTTGGTTTGTAGGTGTCGAGTAGGAATTGTTCTGAGCTATGGAGAGGGTATGTAGGTATATAGAAGGATATAAGAGTGGAGAGAGAGAGACAGTCTGAGGGTTTGTTTATTAGTGAATGGGCCATTTGTAGCTGAGATAGTTGGAGTAGTGGAGGGAATTCAAGCCAATGTAATTGTTTAAGAGGGTGGCAATGATGAGATTTGTAAGGGAGGTTACAGGCAAATCTAGCAATTTGGTTGTAGGTTTATTCGAGTTTGGCTATAAGGTTGGATTGGAGGTGGGTAAATATAGGGGCTGAGTATAGTAGGCAGGGGAGGAGATAGGCTGGGCAAGCAAAGTCCTTGAGACAGCGGCTAGATATTTTTGTTTCTATACACTAGCCCAAGTTTTTGATTTTTTTTTTTTTTTTGATGCAATGTTGGATGTGGATGTCAAATTTTAGTTGGTTGTCTACTGTGATACTTAAGAGTTTCATATGGGAATTGGCATGAATGATAGTATTGTCCAGGGAATAGATTCAGAAAGTGGCACTAAGCTTGGACATACATTTCGGGAGGAACAGTAGTAATTTAGTTTTTTAGAGCATTAAGGATGAGTTGGTTGTTAATCAACCAGTGTTCAATGGTGTTGAAAGAGCTCTGAGTGAGGGTTTGGAGGTCAGTGAGGTTATTTGCGTAGGTAACAAAAGTAGAATCATCTGCATACTGTATCAGTGGAGATGTGCAGCAGGTGGAATGTAGATTGTGAAGATATTTGAGAGTAGAGGCACTCAGATGGATCCTTGAAGGGCTCCAGTTTGGGCAGATAGGAAAGGAGAGCAGGAACTTTGTCATCTAACAGACTGTAGTCCGTTGCTAAGATAGCTAGAGAACCAGAGAATAGAGGAGGAGGAGAGGTTGAGACTGTATAGTTTAGAGTGGGAGATGGTGTCAAATGCCTTGGAAAGGTCTTGGAAAAGACATGACACCAGTTTATTGCTGTCTCTAGCCTTAGCGACAGATTGGGTGAAGGATAGAAGAGCTGTGGACATGTTGTGATGGGGCCTGAAGCCATGTTGAAAGGGGTTCAAAAGGTTTTCCTGAAGTATGTATTTGAGAAGTTGTCTATGAATGCGTTTCTCCAGGATTTTTGAGAGAGGGGAGAGGATGGCTATGGGTCGAAAGTTAGAGGGATCTGTGGAGTTACCTCCTTTGTGATGGGAAATAGTATAGAAGGACTTCCAGATGTCAGCGACAGTGGATTCTCTGACAGAGCAATTAATAAGGACAGAGATGGGATATGCAATAGTATTAGCTGCAAGTATGAGAAATTGTGGGGGTAGGTTGTCAAATGAGGGGGAACATGGTTTAAGTTTCAGTAGAAGGGATTTAATATAGGCAGTGGAGATGGAATTTATGGAAAAGGCATTGGGGGGAGGTGCTGGGGATGGTGGGGCATTGTGTTTGGTTTTGGTCTATGAAGTAAGTGTTGAGTAAAATGGCAGTTTCAGGTGGTGTTATATTGGGGAAAGGGTTTGGAGTAGCTGGCTTCCCTGGGTGAAGAATCATGTTCATGGTGTGCCAAATTTTTTTAAGGTTTGAATGGTGGGAAGATTGGGTTTCCTGGTGGAATTTTTTCGTGTCCTGAATAATGTATTTTTTGTGAAGTTTCTTAGTTCTTTGAATATGAGGGGGGATAGGAGGATTTTGACCTTAACCATTGCTTTCAAGTATTGTCTCTGAGTTTCATAATGGAGAGAGTGTCTCTGATGTGTCAGTGAACAGGATTAGTTTTAACTATAATTTTTCTTACAGGTGCTAGGGTCTTTAGTATGTTAAGGAAAGTATTGTTGAACTCAGCACCATCATTTAGAGGAAGGTCATAGAGGTGTTACCAATTACTTACAGTGAGTTGGTTGTTAAAGGTTTCATCATTAAAGCTAGCCAGATTGTGGCATTCTCTATAGAGGTGGGTTTTGGTGGTGTGGGAGGGCAGCCTTTGAATGAATATAGAGAGGTGGTCACTTAATGAGTCAGGTAAAGTTATAGGATTGTGGTAGTGATTAGGGCTGGATATTAGTATCCAATCTAGAGTTGAGGAGGAGTTTTTGTTAATACAGGTGGGAGGTTGTGATGAGTTGACTGAAACCATAGAGGTTGATACTAAGGGTGGGAGAATTTTGTGACAGTTTATTCCAATCCATGTTGACATCTCTAGTATGATTGTCTCATAGGGCAAATGTTGGGAGATCCAGAACAGAATAGATTCAAGACTAGGTATATTGTTGCCAGGTGGAATATAAATGGCAGTTATAGCACATTTGTTGTGTGCGTTAAGGTGACAGTTGAGAATGATAAGCTGATGATAAGCTATATGAGAGACTGCAGTGATGACAGAAGGAAGCTGGAGTGAGTTGTTAAAGTAGATAGAGTAAAGGGATAAGTAGGTAAGAGCAAGACAGAGATATATTGATATATTAATAGATGAAAAGTATAGACAGAAGTGGGGCAAGAAGGAAAGCAAGTGGAGTCCGAAAGTGATGTGGAAGTGGGTGGAGTGAGCATTATTACAAGGAGGGAGCAAGAGAAAGGGAGGGATTAGTATGCGGAGGGATTAGAGTTTGGGAAATGATGTGCTATTCAAAAACAAACCTCACCCCAAACATGGAACAATACAGAAAATGTAGACATAAGTACAAAAATAAGCAAGCAATCAATAGGTAAAATAAAGACTTCTTCAAATGAGATAAATGCCTCTCAGAAGGCTTCTACAGCCAATTCTATCTTCTTTGCTGTCCTCCTCCTCAAGTAAAACTCACAAGGACACTGAAACATTCCTTTGTAACTACTGTGAATCAGATCTCAACAGATATCCCAGCTATAAGTAATTTTCCACCTGGCATTCTACTAAAACCCAAGTTAATACCCAAGCAGCATTTTCAGCTTACAGGGGTGAGCACTCATATAGTAAGAAACAAAACCTGTGGATCAACTGGATAAAATATTCTACCCCCTGAATTCACTGAAATGGCTGTACAATTATGGCCAGCCCCTCTTATATTCATTATGAACAGAAGTACAAAATACAGCAAAGTCTTAACAATCTGCAATGATGCTTATATCCTTTTCCTCTACAATGGTGACACCTCAGTAGAACTCAACAACTTCAGGCCTATAACTATACTAACTAATCTGGTCAAATCACTAGACTGTACCATTTATCTATAACTCTCCTACAGGAAAATGCAACTTCAGACCTACAAGTATGATAAATATTTTGGTTAAAACATTGCAATTTATATAGTCCATCTACAATTCAATACAACATGCTCAATAACTAACATCACAGATTCTGACAATGATATTATATCAACATTGCACTTCTGACCCTTACTGAATTCAGCAAGGAAAAACTGGGATCTTGCACACTGATCAGACAGCCAACTCATCATGTACAAGCTAACTGAGTTGAAGCTTTCCAGATGACAGCCTCACAAGTCAAAATAACACACCTCAGCTTATAAACTTAACACATTAATATGCAGGCAATCAAAGAAAATAAGTACTTTTGCAGAAGAAGGCATTTCCCCTCCACCCCTGAGACAATTTTTTCCACACCTCCTGGAAGGACACTAGATGATAGAAACTCAAATACCTAGTTCTCGATTATTTTTCACTGAAAAAATAGATTGTACTCAAAATCTTTATGCAGGAGAAGGTGTTTTTTTAAAGACCCTTTATAATATAAGCCATTCAAAATTACTAAACACACTAAATACTCTTGTTCTCGGTTTCCATACACTAGGAAGGTCTCACAGTGGTTTAGCAGAGTTCTTTTGCGTTTAGAGGAGGATAGGGACTATCTGCTCCATTCAGGGCTAATAAACAGTATCCCAAGTTCTATTTTGAGATCATCATTATTCAGTTTATATGACAACAGCATGCTCAAATACTTATGTAGCCTGTGCAGAATCCAATACATTGATAACACAGTACATTTATGTTCTCCCTAAAATACTGCTGATGAAAAAGACCTCTGGAAAGGTTTCCTCACTTTATACAGTTTCAAACAACCTAAGTGAATCTTAAAATGCAAGCAGAAGCAATTCTATTCTGTTTTCCAGCAATGACTACAATCCTAAGCAGTCTTCCACATCAGAAATTAGAACAATCACAGGCAACATTATCCTATACTCTAAAATGTTCCCATATTTGGGAATACTGATCAATAACCCTTTTTCTCTACTGCAGCAAATCGAAACTGCTACAAAAAATGCAATCTTACACCCAGTTTAGTATATGGGGTTAGATATAACCTAACTTCTAATGCTTGTACTAAAAGTATTCCCTCATTAATTCATTCAAGGCTGTCTATGACACTATCTGTGCAAGAGACTCTGTCAATCCACAATCTAAAATGGAAACATCTATCATAAATGAGGTAAATTTATTTTAAGATCTGCAGACACATATCACTACATTCTCTTTATTTCTTCTCAGGTGGCCTTCATTCAAAAGCAAACTAAACTGCTATCTATTAATTAATGACCATAAATTTCTCAATCTTGAAAAAATGCAATGTAGCTTTACCATCATTAAATCGCAAAGCCCTTCCAGAAATCTTAGAATACCAAACAATATCCTAATAAATAATAAATTATATTCCCTTATTAAAAGAGATTCTTCATTGGATGTCTGATAACTTACCCAACAAGACCATAATACTTGGTGATGTCAATATTAATTGGTTTACCATCTGCTCTAACTCTCCTGCTTCTAGTCTAAACCTATAAGGTTACACTCAACTTGTCTCTACTCCTACTTTTCATCATAAGCCTACTAACACCAGCTCCATCATTGATTGGATTCTTGTGTCTAATCCTCACCTCTATCACTATCCCAAATCCCTTTCCGACTCCCTAAGTGACCACAGCCCAGTGTGTATCCAAAAATTTTCCTCCCATCAGTCTCAACCTCATAAAGTTATTGGATGTCATAAGCTAACTAACTTTGACCCTCAAATCTTTAACAACTCTCTCCAAGCTATTGATTGCTCCTTTCTCTCTTTCCTACCTTTGGATGATGCTGTATTTCAATTTAATTCTATTTTACTTAACACACTTGATTCTCTTGCCCCTCCTAGATCTGTCAGAGGTAAATCTCAATGTTCTCCTTGGCTTTCTAACTTCACACTGGCTCTTATTCATAAAAGAGACAATGCATGGAAACTCTGGACCAAAACAAAATCTCCCTCTAATTTACAAATATATAGGGAAGTTCGTAATCTGACTAAGAAGTACATTATCATTGATAAGAAGAACTTCTATCTCACTCACCAAACATCTTCATCTAGAAACCCTAAAAAATTCTGGAGCACTGTTAACCATCTTCTCCACCCTGGCAATCCTTCAACTCCAAACCCATGTCCTAATAACACTCTACTTCTCTTTAACTCATACTTCATTGATACCATCAGTAAGCTCATGCAGATTTCCTACCCACCCAAACTTTCACCTCCTACCACCTCTCAACCACTCAACTCCCCCTTCTCATTAAAAACAGTTCCTACTAAATATGTTAAAAAACTGCTTCTTAAACTAAAACCATGTTCACCTTCTGCTAATAAACAGCCACCTCACTTCCTTAAGATTGCAGCTAATTCCATAGCATACCCTGCCTCTATCCTTATTAATCGCTCCATTAGAGAATCAACTGTCCCCACTATTTGGAAAGAGTCCCACATAATACACATCCACAAGGGAAGGAATTCTATTGAACTCTCTAATTATCGACCTATAGCAATTCTCTCTCCTCTTTCCAAAATTCTTGAACATTGTGTTCACAAACAAATCTTAACCTATCTTATCCGAGAAAACCTGATTACTCCAACCCAGAATGGTTTTCACCCTTTCCACAGTACAACCACTGCTCTCACCTCTTTTATCAACTCTATCTGTCTAGCTAGAGATAACAATAAACTTGTGTCCTGACTCTTCCTAGACCTTTCTAAAGCCTTTGACACTGTCTCGCACACCATCCTCCTCTCCACGCTAGCCCAAGTCAACTTATCCACTTCTACTATCTCTTGGTTCAACAGCTACCTTACTGACAGGATGCAATCTGTACAATGGCTATCTACTCTCTCTCCCTTTCTCCTTATTGATATGGGTGTTCTACAAGACTCAGTTCTAGGTCCCCTTCTTTTTAACATCTTTACTAACCATCTGTAGCAATCTTGTCCCCAGTCCTCCCTCATTCAGTTTGCTGATGACTCCACTATTATCTCTTTTGCTGAGAACCCTACAGATCTACTATCTATCACACAAACATCCTTTAACCTTACTGAATCCTGGCTATCTAACAATCAACTCATTCTTAACCCCCAAAAAACAAAACCCTTCCTCCTAAAATCCCTCTACCATCTGAAATCATTATTTACCATCTCCTCACTAAATAATACTTTCCTTTCCCCTGAAACTCATATTAAGCTCCTTGGTGTGACCATAGATGATTGGCTCAAATTTGACTTACATGTACATCAATGTATTAAGAAAACTCACCAAAAGCTTGGTTTATTGTATAGAAATTAACGGTTCCTCTCACTCACCCATGCCTTCCTTCTTCCTAATCTCTTTTATGGCTCACAAATCCTAACTAATCTACAGTCTTCTCTTCTATCCAAATTAGAATCTACCTATAATAAAGTAACCAGATTCACTGCCAACCTGTCTTTCAGATATCATCATTGCCTGGCTCTGAGGACACTTAACTGGTTAGAGTTTCCTAACCAGCTCTTATTATCTCAACCAAGTTATTCATTCTATACAGAATAAACTCCACTACTGCCCTAGTCTCTCAGCACGTATCTCTCTTTATACCCCTCCTCGATCTCTCAGACATTCTGATCAATATTTACGTCAAATTTATAGACCTAATAAATCTATTGGACAGTATCTCTTCAGCACTTTTCTTGCCTCCCATTGGAACAAACCTCCTCTGCCCTTGAGAAATATCTCCAATGTTCATGAGTTTAGGAAAACACAAACTGCATCTTAATAGTACCCGGTCTTGTCTCTGTAATCATCCAACTTGAATTCATCCCCTACTCTAGCTCTGCTTCCTTCCTACTGCCATCCTTTTGCTTCTCTGTTATCTTCTCTATCCAGGGAAGTAAATACTGTGGGAAGAAATAGCCAGGGAATTGTTATGGCTAGGCTTGTATAGGCCCTAGGGCCGATAGCCTAGTACCAACCTATGAACCTGTGAACCTATATCCTTACTTATAGTTATATGATATTATTATTACTGCTGATATTGTTAAATTTATAAATATTTGTCTTCTACTGTATCTCATTGTATTCTTACTGTTGTTTTTGTGGAGATTTTCTCCCTGGGCCTCCACTGAAAAAGGGTTATGCCTAGTTGGACCTTCCCGGTTAACAAATGTCAAATAAATAAATAACAAAAACAACAAGAAGTCAAAACTTTTATGATGAATCATTATTCAAAAAAAATACTTGAATCAAAAATGGAACAAACTACCATTAAACTTCATGAAAATTATAGAAATCAGTTCCTTTAAATAAGTAACTATATAACCTCACAGATATTGTACAGTGCAATTGCTATAAGCACATGTATATATAACTCAACAGGAAAGCTTTCTTATTTAATGTTTACATATAAACACACCTTTGTTTTCTACTAAAGAGTGCTTCCAAATAGTCTGACCATTAGTAGATGTATATATGCCTGAATTCTAAGATGTGCTTTTTTAACATTATATGCATTTTCTCTCACTCTCTCTCTTTACTTTACAAAGCCGTATGCTTCCTCTTCAGTGTCAAAAGTTTATTAGTTTTAACTGACCACAAATCAGTCACCTTCGAGCTGGCACTAACACCAGAACTCACAAAGGATGAAATCAGACTAAACAACGTCACCAAGGCAAACTTTACCCACCTAGGTGAAGGTATAAATGCATTCCAAGTCCCACCCCAAGCTAGAAGTGATAACTATGCCAAAGCTTACACTAAAGCCCTGTACAATCACTTGCATAACTGTATAAACACGGCTGTACCAGAAAGAATCAAAGCCACAGCCCCAAGGGAAAACAAGCTGCCATGGTGGACATCCAGCATAAACAGTACAATAAATGCAAAAAGTTGCTGTCCAAGAAAACAGAGGCAAGGCCTCAACAATGGAAAAGCACCCTCCTCAGCCTCAACAGGCAAATAAGAAAACTTGTCAAATCCTCCAAGGGCTCCTTTGAAAGAAACTTAGCAAGTACAGCCAAGGATAACTATAAGGCCTTTTACAGCTTTGTACATAACCTAAAGGGTAGAACCCAAGCATGTGCAGAACTAGTGGACAATGGTATCACACACACACTGACCCCACAGAGATAGCAGACCTGCTAGCAGATAGGTTTGGCAAAAATTTCATTCCCTTATCCCCTCCCAACTTATAGGTTCATAGGTTGGTACTAGGCTATCAGCCCTAGGGCCTATACAAGCCTAGCCATAACAATTCCCTGGCTATTTCTTCCCACACTATTTACTTCCCTGGACCCCTGTCTAGCAGGGCAACTGACATGATCCCCGGGGTGAATTTCCTTTCTCCCATCCAATCATCAAGGTTCCTTTTGAAGAGGGCCAGAGAGGGCACTCTGCTTGACATGCATGGGCAATCTATTCCAGAGTCTGGGGAGTCTCTGGGTCAGGAACCTATCCCTCCAGCATGTTTTGTTTATTGTGATGACAAGGTTTAGATCCCTGGAGCGTGTGGCTCTGAGTGATTGGGATTTCTTTACGTGTAGCATGTCCAACAGCTCTGGGTTTGACATGGCCTTGTATGTTAAGCAGAGATCGTCTCTGAGTAGACGATATGCGACAGAGTATAGCTGGGGTTTTTTAAGGTGGTCAGCATAGGGCATCTGCTTTAGGCCTGTGATTCTTTTAGTGAGGTATTTCTGCGGCCTTTCCAGTTGTTGCAGATGTCTTGAGAGGTACATACCAAACGGGGCGTTGTATTCTATAATGGGTCTAATGAGGGATGAGTACAGTGGGACAATGACCTCCTTTTTTCTGGATGAAAAGCCCTTAGTGATGAGGTGTGCTACATAGAAGGATTTCCTGACTGTTGTGGCGATGTGGTTATCGAAGGTGAGACCACTGTCCACCTGTGTCCCTAAGTCTCTTATCACACTTTCGGTGTTTAGTGTACTGCCACCTATATGGTAATTCACGGATACATGTTTTTTCCCCAAAGGGGATAACTATACATTTCTTGGCACTGAGCTTGAGCCCATGGCTCTGACACCAAGCATCTGTTTCTGTAAGGCCCTTTTGTAGAGTATCCACATCATTTGGGGATTCAATAATGGCTCCCAGTTTGCAGTCATCTGCAAACTTTGTTAGCCAGAGTCCCTTAGTGTTGGCCTGTACTTCAGAGAAGTAGATGCCAAACAAGAGCGGTCCCAAGACTGAACCCTGAGGTACTCCACTTGTCACTTGTCTGGAGCTGGATTTGGAGTCAGCTACTTTTACAGTGTGGGTTCTTTCAGTAAGCCAGTTAGCAACCCATTGGGTGACGTAGGGATTAATGCCCAGTTTAGTAAGTTTATCTATGATTCCAGAGTGGGGGATGGTGTCAAAGGCCTTGGCAAGGTCTAGATAGGCTGTGCGGACCACCTTACCCTTGTCCATGGCTCTGGAGACTGATTCAAAGAAGTCAATCAGGTTCAGGAGACAAGATTGGCCCTTCACGAACCCAAACTGAGTGGGGTCCAGTGTTTGAAGGTTGCCAATGTCTTTGTTTATAAGTTCCATGATAATACGCATCATGGCCTTGCAGATAAGGCTTGTCAGACTGATGGGACGGTAGTTTCTGGGATCCAAGGTGGATCCCCCCTTGTGGAGTGGGATAACTGTAGCTGTGTGCCACTCAGTGGGCACGAATCCTGCTGTGAGGCTATGATTAAACATGACACTTAGGTGAGGTGCCAGTTCATTTTGTAGTTCATGTAGTACACAGCCCGGGATGTCATCTGGTCCCATGGATGCTGTATTCTTAGCTTTGGAGAAGTGCGTTTTTTACCTGTGTGGCCATTATTACCGGAATTTGGCAATCTTCCGGTATTGAGATGGGCCATTTAGGGGGTGAGAGGGGGTGAAGTTGGCACTGAATCGATCTGCCAGGATATTGGCAATATCCTTGGGATCAGTATATTTAATGCCATTCTGTTTTAGCTCAGAGCAGATCTGAGCATTGCCATTTAGATTCTTGACATAGTTATAGAATGCCTTGTGGTTGTCTTTGGAATCTTTGGCAATTTTATTTTCGTAACTAGCTTTGGAGGATTTTATGAGGGATCTCAGTTTCTTACTGAGGCTTGTAAGGGAGTTTTTTGCATCCTGGGATTTTCCTCTTTTCTGCAACAGTTTCTTCCTTTTGTTGTAAAGTTTGTTTATGGCAGGGGACCAATCAGATTGGCTTCCTTTTTTTGGATGACAGCACCTTGGTTCTATTTGGGATGGCACGATTCATGCATGAGTGGATGTGCTCGTACAGTGCCTTACAATAAACCTTCCACCAACCCCCCCCCCCCCCCACATATCTGAAGAGCAGGTCCTCAAAGCCTTGTCCAAGGCAACAAAACGCAACATCTATGAGACCAGATGACATCCCAGGCTGTCTTCTAAACAGGCTAAAATACAAACTAGCATCACCACTATGTACCTTTTCAATCATAGCCTAACCACAGACTTTGTTTCTGCAGACTGGAAAACAGTGACAGTTATTTCCCCTTCACAAATGTGGCCTAGCAACAGACTCGGGGAATTACAGACACATAAGCCTGACCAGCCTCATCTGTAAGGCCACGGAACATACCGATATGGACCTCATAAATAAAGACATAGGTAACCTCCAAACTCTAGATCCTACCCAATTCAGCTTCGTGAAGAGCAGATCCTGCCTTTTAAATCTGGTGGATTTCTTTGAAAATATCACCAAGGCCATTGACAATGGCAAATCTGTGCACACGATATACCTGGACCTGGCAAAGGCTTTCAACACAATCCTACATTCAGGCATCACCGATAAACTTAGCAAACTAAATGTAAACCCCTTTGTTGTAAGATGGGTTGCCAACTAGTTCACAAACCAGACCCTAACTATCAAAGTGGGTGCATCCACATCAACCTGTAGAATGTTGCCAGTGGGGTACCACAGGGGTCAGTGCTGGACCCCCTACTGTTTGGCATATACTTTTCAGAAATTCAGGTAAAAAATAAGGGTTGTAGCTGACAAGTGTGCAGATGGCTGTAAACTGGGTACAATAATTGAATCCCCAGATGACGTCAGTATACTCCAAAAGGGTTTCATACAGACTAAATGGTGTATTAGTCATGGTCTCAAACTGAATGCAAAGAAATACATCAGCATTCCCTTCAGCACAAACAATGTCCCTTCAAACTATCAAATCAACAACAGTACCCTAAGTACCCATGAAGTGGTAAGGGACCTGGGATCACAAGTTGAATGTGATCTTAACTTTGACCACCATGTGTCTACTGTAATAAGAAAAGCTTTCTATGTAGCACACTTGATTAGTAAAGGCATTGCCTTGAGAGCAAAAAAAGTTATAAACCCCCCCCCCCATACTCAGCACTTATCTGGCCCATAATTGAGTGTAGCACTCCAGTTGGCATGTACCATACTAAGTACCTCCAGCAATTAGAGAGACCTCAGAGGTTTCCAACAAAGAAGATCAAGGGGCTCCAGCATGTGCCTTACACAGACAGACTAAATTTCCTGTCACTATACTCCGTATCATATAGATGTCTTACAGGAGACTTTGCCTGGCCTACAGAGCAATCCAAGACCCAAACTTAATGAACTTGCTGCATATCCATAAATCAAATGGGACTAGGGTTACCTATTCCATTGACCTAAACATGGCTTGCGACTTAAATAGGACACGCTGGAGGGACAGATTTATCTCCCATTGACTGCCATGTCTTTGGAACAGGCTACCAATTCATGTGAAACAGAGCACCTCTATGACACTGTTAAAGAAGAACCTGGATGTGTGGCTAGGGCACAGTAAATTGTTACTGGGGATAGAACCCACAACCCTCCTGGACTTGGGCAGTCATCACTAAATGCAATCTTGGGTACTGACTAGCATTTCCATGGAATTACATTGGTATGAAATGGCTAGGCTTAAAACGGCCTCTGGGTCAATAGCCTAGTAATCTTTTATGATCCTATGATCCTATGATATTAAAAATGCCTGCATTTCTTACCAAATAGCATTTCCATATATTACGAATGTGGGCATACATTCATGTTTTACCATGCCGTGCTTTTTTTTTTTGCTAAACGTTTTATTAAGATTTTAAAATAAATAACACAGAAATGCAGAATAAGAAATTACATATTTAGAAAGCAGATAAAAACAATTGTAAACAAACAAAAAAACAAAACAACTATTTACAAGGTGTCTACCCATTAATCTAATAATGCAGAATAATTACAAAACTTTCTAAGAAGAAAAATTCAAATTGTTGTCTTCTTGTTTAGTAGTCTGTTAAGTTTCATCCATGAATTTAATGCATGAGTTCTATCTAGTGGTTCTTTCTTTGATTGCTAAAAGCTCCATCTGACAAGCTTCAGCTGCAATGCTGTCAAATTCTTTCAATGTTGGGCTTGTATTACTTTTGCATTTTCTTGCAATTGTTAAGAGAGACCAAAGAAGAGGGAAATCAACTCTCTTGACACATGAAGGAATAGGGGTATTAAACAAAATTAATGAATTATTTAAATGAAAATTATCATTAAAGAGAGCTTGCAAGAAAGAATTAATATTATTCCAGAAAGGTTTAATTACATTGCATTCGCAAATCATATGTTGCCAATTAGCTATGATATTTAGACATCTCCAGCAACCAATTTTTTCCCAGTTATCATCTCCATTTAGTGCAGTGTAATAAAAGCTTTATGCATAACTTTCCAGGGGAATAATTTCCATCTTAATTATTTTGTGGTTTGAAAAGAAGATGTATGTATTTTTTTCTCAAATTCACTTGAAAAATAATCATTTATTGTTATAAAATAATCCCAGCAATTATCTTGGCAAAATTTGCTTTAATTTTGATAATTTTATAAATTTTGAATAAATAATTTCTCTCAGGACAGTTACGGTAGATTGATAATATCAAAAATTCAATAAGTTTTGGGATCTCCTTTTTAACAGAAACTTGCAACAGGGACAGCCTTTTTCCTATAGCAAATCTGCAGTAAATCTATCCATTGCTCTCATGTATTTAATATGTCATCAAGCTAGTAAATATTTTCTTTTTCCATTAATTGAAATCAAAATATTAATTGTTTTTCTTTAAATTTGTCCATTGTAAATAGGTTCATAGGTAGGTACTAGGCTATTGGGCCTATATAAGCCTAGCCAAACAGTGCCCTGGCTTTTGCCACCCAAGAAAATTGTTTTCCTGTGCCCCTGTCAAGCAGAGCCACAGAAGTGATCCCCGGGGTGAATTTCGTATCTCTCATCCAATCATCAAGATTTTTCTTGAAGAGTACTAATGAGGAGCTTTGTTTGATATAGATAGATAGTTTATTCCAGAGTAAGGAAAGTCTCTGGGACAGGAATCTATCCCTCCAGCATGTTCTGTTTATAGTGGTGACAAGGTTTAGGTCTCTAGAGCACGTAGCTCGGAGGGATTGGGATTTCTTTACACGGAGCATGTCCAACAGCTCTGGGTCCGACATAGCTTTGTATGTTAGGCAGAGATCGCCTCTGAGTAGGTGATATGCGACAGAGTAAAGCTGGAGTTTTTTGAGACGGTCTGCGAATGGCATCTGTTTGAGGCCAGTAATCCTCTTTGTGAGGTATTTCTGTGGCCTTTCCAGTTGTTGTAGATGTCTTGTGAGGTACATACCAAAAGGGGCGCTGTACTCTATAATAAGTCTAATGAGTGATGAGTAGAGGGGAACAATGATCTCTTTTTTCCTGGATGAGAAACCTTTTGTGATGAGGTGTGCCATGTAGTAGGATTTCCTGACTACTGTGGCGATGTGATTATCAAAGGAGAGACTACTGTCCACCTGTGTCCTAAGGTCTCATCACACTTTCGGTGTTAAGTAGACTACCATCTATGTGATAGTTCATGGGTACAGAGTTTTTACCAAAAGGGATGACAGTGCACTTTTTGGCACTGAGTTTGAGGCCATGGCTTTGACACCAGGCATCTGTCTCAGTGAGGCCCTTTTGTAGGATGTCCACATCGTTAGGAGTTTTGATTATGGCTCCTAGTTTGCAGTCATCTGCGAACTTTGTTAGCTAAAGGCCTTCTGTGTTAGCCTGTACTTCAGAGAGGTAGATACCAAACAGGAGAGGACCTAGGACTGAACCCTGTGGTACTCCACTTGTCACTGGTTTGACGTTGGATTTAGAGTCTGCTACTTTCACGGTGTGGGTTCTGTCAGTGAGCCAGTTGGCAACCCATCTTGTGACATAGGGATTTATACCTAGTTTAGTGAGTTTGTCTATAATTCCAGAGTGGGAGATGGTGTTGAAAGCCTTGGCGAGATCTAGATAGGCTGTGTGAACCACCTTAGCCTCATCTACGGCTTTGGTGACCGCTTCAAAGAAGTCTATCACGTTTAGGATACATGATCTGCCTTTTACAAACCCAAACTGGGTAGGGTCCAGAGTTTGGAGATTACCAATGTCACTGTTTATAAGTTCCATGATGATACGCTCCATAGCCTTGCAGACCAGGCTTGTCAGGCTAATGGGGCGGTAGTTCCTGGGGTCCGTGGTGGCTCCCCCTTTGTGGAGTGGGATAGCCATTGCTGTGCACCATTCAGTGGGCACAAAGCCTGAGGTGAGGC
This sequence comes from Protopterus annectens, assembly GCF_019279795.1. Classification (NCBI taxonomy): domain Eukaryota; kingdom Metazoa; phylum Chordata; order Ceratodontiformes; family Protopteridae; genus Protopterus; species Protopterus annectens. The sequence continues at coordinate 1,558,473,270 of NC_056725.1, forward strand.
TATGATTGAACATGGTACTTAGGCAGTGATGGGAGTAATGCATGAATGCAATTTATTAAATTTTTAAGTAACCAGTAATATAATGTGTTACTTGTCAATATAGTAATGCATAATTGTACTGTGTTACTTTTTTTAGTAACTAGTAACGCAAATGTGAATTACTTTTGTGTTACTTGCAGACTTCCAAAACCGAAAAGAAAACAACTTCTCAATGGGCGCATCGAGGTGGGAGGAGGGGTTTTGCAGCAGATCCAGCAATGTACATGTAAGGATGGGTCCCATCCGACGTGCGCGATGACATCAACTCATCAGCGCTACCAGTCAGAATTGAGCTTATCATCATTTCCGGCTGGCTGCGAGCAGGAATGCAATGTTGGTGGAGGAGGGAATTGGTTATGGACGCAGGCAGGACAGTGCTCGTTACATTCGGGGCACTCAGATGGACATCAGGTAAGGAAGCAAAGGGTGTGTGTGTGTGTGTTTGTGTGTGTGTGTGTATGTGTGCATGTGTGTTGACAGGTTTAGCAGTCTATGCTGTAAAAGCTGTATAAGCTGCTTTGTAAATTCTGGCCACTGATGTAATTAAATTTACCTTAGAGCAATGCCGTACTTTATACAGTCCTTTGAAACTACTACACAATTTATTAAAATCCCTGTATGGAAATGTCAGTGCAATTGTGGCTCGCACTCCTGTACAGCTGATCTCAATGTGACATGGTTCCCAACTCAGTATAAAGAAAGAGACCTCATTTTACATTAGTGCTGATCCTAGGGATTTCAGTTTCCTAGACATGGCAGCAAGAAGAGAAAGCTCAAGGCAAAACTGAAGCAATTTAATCTGTAAAGCCAGTCTCTTAGAGCAGATTGTCTGGCATGCTGAATATATTTACAGCCACCATTGACCCTTCTGTTAACAAGTGCAGTAAGGTTATTTACATAAAATTAACAACCAAAAGAAGGAGTCACTGACGCCTGCTTGATGTTTTCATTGTTACCCCCACAGTGACAGGGAATTTCAGCAGTTTCTGCTTTCTCTAATTCAGTCTTTTCTTTTTACCAGCATCCTTTTAAGTGGCGGGGTAATTATCTATACTTCCTGTAATCAACAGTATGAGTCTTCTTCCAGTTTTTATTTCAAAAGTGGCAAACCTGTATGGATACCTTTAGATGCCTTGCTAAAATTAAGGCCAGGTTTTGTTATGCAATGGTATAATGTATTTCAGCCTATTGAAGTCAGGCTTATAGTCAGGATTTTTGGACTTCATCACCAGTTTCTTAACTTTTGCACCCCACTATGAAGGCCAATCATTGTCACTAGGGCAGACAATGGGTGTGAAGTCGTGTGTGTGTGTGTGTGTGTGTGTGTGTGTGTGTGTGTGTGTGTGTGTGTGTGTGTGTGTGTGTGTGTGTGTGTGTGTCAGAAACCTGAAGACGAGAAAGTAAGTTGGGGCAATTCAACATGCCTTCCTGCTCTTCTCTAAGTCTAGGTGCCCATGACAGGATGATAGGATGCTGGTGAGCTGTCTGGTTCAACACTGTGTGTATGTTAATCAACTGACAAATGACAAGCAGTATGGTTTCCATGTGCATATCTCTCTACTATGTGATTTGGCTGACCCATGAACTTATCATAGACTTGGCTGTTGAGTGTGCCTTCTGGCTAACACAGCAAAGCAGATCAGACACAGTGAAATGAACAGTCCTATGAGGTAAAGAGGATAGCTCCTCATTAAGGCCAACATGATATTTGTTATGCTCTTGGCCTGAACAGGTGAAGTGACCATCCCATCACACCTCTTTCCTGGGTAGGCCTGGTCAAGGGTTAAGTTGAATTGTAATCTAAAGTGAAGGAAAGGACATCTCAGGCATAGCCAATGATCAGAATGCAGTTAAAGAAAAATAAACTAAAACATACTTCTACAGGATATCTGCTTTCTTCTTCTTGTGTTATCTAATCAAACAAATCAAGCCGTTTTGATGTACTCTGTTTGCAGTACATCTATGTTGATCAATGCAGGACGGTAATTTCCCTTTAAATAATTTACAATATTTTGAATATTTCTGTTATCTTCAGCTTGCTCTATCATCAAACTATCTGTCTTCATTCAGAATCCAGTGCCCCACAACTAGTTTTGACCAATACTTGAACAGTTTTACAAGCATCTGCCAACCATACATAGTTTTGTGGCATCCTCTGTATGTCTATTATAACGTTATGATAGCCATATATATAATTATCTATGAACCTGTTTCACACCTTCCCTCTTAGCTACAATAATAACATTTTCTGCCCTACCTACTTCCTTCCCTTATTCCGTTCCTTTGAACTTCTATGCATTAATCACATGATCTATCTGACAAACCACCTAATGCACCTCTTCATGTACTCAATATTCACACCTGCACCTGCTAATGCAGACATATCTTCTATAGTGTAATAATTGCCTTTAGTTCAACTGAATGTAATCTAATTATCAAATGAATGTGTAATTGTTAATTTATATTACTTACTGTTTGTTCATGTATATTACTGAGAAGTCTGTTTCTTCTTCTTCTTTCGGCTGTTCCTGTTAGGGGTCACCACAGCGGATCACCTGTTTCCATTTCTTCCTGTCCTCTGCATCTTGCTCTGTCACACCAACCACCTGCATGTCCTCTCTCACCACATCCATAAACCTTATCTTAGGCTTTCCTCTTTTCCTCTTACCTGGCAACATCATCCTTAGCATCCATTTCCCAATATAGTGAGTGTGAAGTGAGAACTGAAGTTGTATTCCCCCATTGGTGGCTTTGTTGTTTGTCCAGGTTTTTTGTGCTAAGAGGTTGAGAGCTATGGTGAGAAGTGAGAACTGAATTCTCTAAACGATAGCCATTAAGTTTCAGTCTTCCTATTTTTCAAACTGCTGATTTAGCATAGTGGTATGTTGCACTGAATGTTCAAGACATGCATAGTGGTAACACAGCATTTTATTCTAGCAACTTTCCAAAATTATACAAGCAATGTTTAAAAGGTGTCCCTGGCTTTTGACCTTTTGCCCCTTGTTAGAGATTATGAATATAAGGCTGAAATTAATTCTGTTGTAAATATGCTGAAATATAAAGCATAGAATAAAAAGTTTGCTTGAATATATGTATCGAGTTTAGCAATGTAAAATGGGCATTCATACTATATGTATAACATACAGGCTTCTCTTCACAGCATCAAAAAGAAAAAGCCTAATAAAGCAATATTGGAAAGCAAGTATTACATGATTTTCTCATATTTGCAGATCAAATATTTATTAACAGACATCCTTTTTTATAAACTCAGCAATACATGATGTTTTTTTTCAGTAGGAACAGCTTGTACAGATGTTTCCTTTCAGATTTCTGTTAATGGCATCCTCACATCAGCAAAAGTGCTTATAAGTAAATCAAAAAAGGACAATAGAAAAGTCTAAAAACAGACATTATGTGACTTCCCACAGAAGGCCAAAAAAGATACCAAGAGGAAATAACAAAATCTATGTGCGTGACTAGCACTCTATATAACAACTGTAAGTAATTCAGTTATGTGAGAAAAGGGACTTTGTAGAAGTTATCATTCATATCTGTAATGAAGGAAAACTTTGTAAATAGATGCTACAAACTAACAGAAAGAGTATGTGTCGTTTGTTATAAAATAAGTTATCTGTAACTGTGCTTATAGCTGCAAAATATATTTCTTTATCAGTGTGCAATTTGAAAGGCTTGGTGCTTTAAACAGACTACAAATGGAGTCATGCAAAGCTCTGTGACTTTGATTTCAGCAGTAAACAGCACAGCAAGACTTGTGTGTCTTAAGAATCTAGCACAGCACAGCATAGGCGCAGAGAGTGCATACTTAAAATAAAATTTTCACCCCCCCCCCCAAAAAAAAAACTGAAATTAAAAATAAGTGTGAGAAGCTGTGCAAGATGCCTGTGGCTTACACTACTGTCATTCCATTTATAGTTTGGGTGTGGAAGTAGACTTTTATGATGGAAATGTTCTGAATTGGGCAGTTTTGTCATTACTGGTTCATACATTTTGTTTCATTGCTTAGTAGAAGACTGTTCCAAGCTACAAATTTAAAACACATTCGAACAAGAGTTGCTGTATTATACAAGGAATATAATTTAATACAATCAGGAAGGTGAATTAAAGAATTCATACATGTATGCTTGCTCACAGGATGCAGGAGACCAAAATAGGGGAAGAGACCAATCACCAATGGTGTCCCCCAGGGTTCGGTGCTGAGACTTTTTCTGTTTGGCATATACATCTCAAAAATAAAAGGAAATACCAAAGGGCTTTGTGCAACTAAGTTTGAGATGACTGTAAGCTAGGAGCAGATATTGAATCCCCAAATTACTTAACTATCATGCAGGAAGGTTTGTCCCAAACAATAACTGAAGCCAGAATCATGAATTCAAACTAAACTCCAAGAAATACATTATCATATCCTTTGGAAAGTCATCTACTCCAGGGTGCTGCCAAATTCACAATGCCCCCTGAGAACTGACCCAGTTGTTTGGCATTTGGGAACTTGGGTGTACAGTGACCTAACTTTTGACCAATATGTGCCCAGAGTCATAAGAAAGCCTTTATATATTGCACAGGTTATAAACAAACTGATTGTGACTAGATCTAGAGATGTTATTGTACCCCTTTACAAAGCCCTCATTAAATCAATCATTTTGTATAATGCCCACTTTGGCATGTATCTGTCCAGACCCATGCAACAATTGGAATATCCACAGAGATACCTTACTAAAAGGATACAAGTCCTAAACAATATGTCTTGCATGGACCACCTCAAAGATTTATCACTATACTCCGTATCCTACAGAGTGCTTAGAGGTGACGTGTCTGGCATGCAAGGCATCCTCCGACCTAGTACAAATGGACCTATTGAACATTAGCAAATCAAATGGCACCAGAAATACTCAGTCCAGGCATCTAAAATGAATGTTGTGGAGAGATGGATATATACCACAGAGGCTACCACTATTCCAGAACAGACTATCCATTCAAGTAAAATGAAGCTCATCCCTGTCCATATTCAAATGCAACATGGATCTAAGGATGGGTAATAGAAAATGCACTGCAGGATTTCCCCTCATGCCACTAATGGATAGAGGCAGTTCCTAAATGCTGCATCCCTTACATGGGTCTGCTCAAATTATCTATAGTATGATCACATTTATTCTCACTAGGGCTAATATACAATTAACAGCCATGGGATAGGTAAGACCAATCAGGAAATGTTAATTTAAGCACCAAAAGGGAAACTGGTTAAGCTTAAAATGTCCTTTAAGTAAACCTATGTTGTGGTAGTAAATAGTTTTAAAAAGTTGCCCTTTTTAGATCACTAAGTGCCCCTCTCACCCTTTGCCCCCCCCCCCCCCAGTCTTCAACAGCTTCCGGCACCTCTGCAAATTCTTGATCTTGATAATGCAGTGTATATACCTTTAAGGAGGACCATGCATGTGTCATACGCATGGACGCACACCACCCATACCTTCAGGGGCGACTCGTGTTATAGGACTGCGGGACTGCAGCCCTCCCACCTGTGAAATAAAGTCCCCAGTCCCCATAGAACTAATAATGAAAATAATAAAATAAAATCTCTCGGACTGCATGCATGCATGCTTAGTTCCTGGCTGCTGTGTTAGGCAGACCAGAACACCAAGCACACATGCTCAGGCATTCCTGAGCTCCAGACTGCTCAGTCAGGCAGTCCGAATAGGGAAGGGAGTAAACTCCTCCCTTCCAACCCAGAGATCTGTGTGGTGACAACTGCACAAACCAGACGGTGTCCAGACTGCGGGCGATGCAGTCTGGACCAATAGCAGGAGGCTCCAGCCTCCTCACATCTCCTCACATTAAGGAGGACCATGCATGTGTCATACGCATGGACGCACACCACCCATACCTTCAGGGGCGACTCGTGTTATAGGACTGCGGGACTGCAGCCCTCCCACCTGTGAAATAAAGTCCCCAGTCCCCATAGAACTAATAATGAAAATAATAAAATAAAATCTCTCGGACTGCATGCATGCATGCTTAGTTCCTGGCTGCTGTGTTAGGCAGACCAGAACACCAAGCACACATGCTCAGGCATTCCTGAGCTCCAGACTGCTCAGTCAGGCAGTCCGAATAGGGAAGGGAGTAAACTCCTCCCTTCCAACCCAGAGATCTGTGCGGTGACAACTGCACAAACCAGACGGTGTCCAGACTGCGGGCGATGCAGTCTGGACCAATAGCAGGAGGCTCCAGCCTCCTCACATCTCGTGGGAGAGTATGTGCGGGCTACAGGATCATGCCAGCATGGAGGACTGAGAAGCTGCAGGATGGATTTGTATGGAGGACCGAGAAGCTGCAGGATGGATTTGTATGGAGGACCGAGAAGCTGCAGGATGGATTTGTATGGAGGACCGAGAAGCTGCAGGATGGATTTGTTGCACGCCAGCCCAAGGATCTGCAGGGTGTGTGTGTGTGTGTGTGTGTGTGTGTGTGTGTGTGTGTGTGTTTATCAGTGGTTGCATTGCAATCTACTTGTGCTCATTGACTGCCAGATTAAGTCCTAGCTCCCCAACCCTGAACTGGATTAGCGGAGTAATTGGAGTATGAATGGTTTGAACCCATTATATTGTAATTCTTTCACACAGGTTTTTGTTTTCTGGTTAGTAGGAACAGCCCTTTCAGAATAATTTGTTAGTAACTCTACACTCTCAATACCTGATGAATTAGGTGCTGAAAATGATCATGAGTGGTAACCAAGATGATGATCTAGTAACTTATTTAGTGGTTCAAAAGGTAGCAGTGCAGGGCACTCACCTTTATCCTGGCAGATTAGAAGTCTGTGGCCTTATTCCCACACCAAGTGGTTGGATTCAGTTTTTTATTACTAACACTGTAGTGCAATATACAGAGGTACTGTCTTTCTGAACTAGTAGTATCTCAGGCGGTTAGTGAAAAATCATATGGCACTTTATAAAAAATAAGTGAAGTTCCAGTGTTGTCTTCAAATTTCTCCTCATCTTAATGAATACTACACAGGCAGTGTACTTGCTTTTGATGCAGAAGGCTGTGGGTTTTACTCCCACAGTATGTATATTAGAGGGTCAGCCCAGGTTGTTTGCTAGCAGCAACCTCTTCATTAGTTACAGATCTCTTTAATGTGGAATTATTTAGATGACTTTTACTTCTATACTTTTAAAGGGGGTGGATGCTGCAGCTCTGAGAGTATCCTCTTTGGTTCATAGACTGGTACTAGGCTATCAGCCCTAGGGCTTATACAAGCCTAGCCATAACAATTCCCTGGCTATTTCTTCCCACAGTATTTACTTCCCTGGACCCCTGTCTAGCAGGGCAACTAATGTGATCCCCGGGGTGAATTTCCTATCTCCCATCCAATCATCAAGGTTCCTTTTGAAGAGGGCTAAAGAGGTGCTCTGCTTGACATGTATGGGGCGGTCTATTCCGGAGTCTGTGGAGTCTCTGCATCAGGAACCTATCCCTCCAGCATGTTTTGTTCATTGTGATGACAAGGTTTAGATCCCTGGAGCGTGTGTCTCTGAGGGATTGGGATTTCTTTGGCAGAGATACCTAGTAACTTCTTTTTCTTTTGGCTCTTCTCATTAGGGTTCACCACAGCGGATCATCTGTTTCCATTTCTTCCTGTCCTCTGCATCACACCAACCACCTGCATGTCCTCTCTCACCACATTCATAAACCTTATCTTAGGCTTTCCTCTTTTCCTCTTACCTGCAGCTTCATTCTTAGCATCCTTTTCCAAATATACCCAGCATCCCTCCTCAGCACATGTCCAAACCAATGCAATCTCACCTCTCTGGCTTTGTCTCCAAACCGTCCAACCTGGGCTGACCCTCTAATATACTTATTCCTAATCCTGTCTACCCTTGTCACACCCAGCGCAAATTTTAACATCTTTAACTCTGCCACATTCAGCTCTGACTCCTGCCTTTTTTGTCAGTGCCACTGTCTCTAACCCATATAACACAGCTGGTCTCTCTCTACCCTCTTGCAGACCTTTTCTTTCACTCTTACTGGTACTTGTCTGTCGCAAATCACTCCTGACACTCTTCTCCATCCTGCCTGTACTCTCTTCTTCACCTCTCTTCCACACTCGCCATTACTCTGACTGTGAGATACCTAGCAACTATGAACCTGTTATCAGTTTGCCATCCATTCCCTATTGCAATATTACTAGCTTATCATTTTTTAATGTAATTAGGCAATTTATTCCTCTAGGGCAATAGGCACTTTATTTGTAGATGAAACAATGAAATATAGAGTTGTTTGCTAGCAGCAACCTCTTCATTAGTTACAGATCTCTTTAATGTGGAATTATTTAAATGACTTTTACTTCTGCACAGATTCTGCATATTTACTGATACTGGTGAATTGTACAAGTTTGAGTAGACTTTTATGATGGAAATGTTCTGAATTGGGCAGTTTTGTCATTATTTGTGCATGCATTTTGTTACATTGTTTATTGGAAAAATGTTCAAAACAATAAATTCAAAACGTCCTCTAACAACTGTACTGTATTATATAAGGAATATAATTTAATACAATCAGGAATGTGTATCAAAGAACACATGTATGTTTTGTGTGCAAGAGGCCTATGATTTGAAAACAGCCCAAAGTTAATCTTTATCTACCACTGGCCAGATGTATTTTCTTTGAATGTGGGTTTCAATGCTGTTTCAATGAATATGAGTTTCAAGGGCAGATGAGTTTTAATGCATGCTAAAGCAAGACCTGTTATTCCATCAACTAAGTTTATACAACAGCAAATTTTAGTACTGTTTGTATGGTCCCCCAATATATTTGGCCTTGTCCAGATTTACTGCGTTAAGAGGTTGAGAGGTTACTCGCAAATAAATCTCTTTATAGAATTAGGTATATCCAAACCTCCCAACTGTCCCCATTTTTGGCTCAAAATGTTGCTCTCTCTCTAATAAATCCCTCTGCAAAATGGCAATTTTGGAAGAAAATGTAGAGGGTTTACAATTAATAAATAATTGTAATGATCAGAGTTGTAGATTACTTTTATTTCAGAAATGCATGTAGATTCTCTATTTTGTCAGCTGCTCAAGTTAACAGTACTAATATTAAAGTGTCCCTTCTTTGACAGGTTCCCAGCTGTATTGTGTGGCTATTTTATATTTTTGCATCACGTTTGGTCCATTTTTCAGAAAATTGTGTTTTTCTGGCATATTAGTGGCAAATCATTAAAGAGTGAATTTAGAAAATGAGACATTTGAGTTTCAGATTTCATACCCTTCAGAAAATCCATACTAATGCAAGACCTACTATTCTATTATCTTTCTAAGTTTATAAGAGCAATATTTAAAAATTGTCCTTATTTTTGGGTCTTTGTCCCACTTCTATTCATGGCTTTATCCAGATTTCTTGCTCTGAGGTTGAGAGGTATGACAAATGTGTCAGGGCCATCACCGTTAGCCAGAGACATTTCAAATTGTGACATACTTGTTGCACCCCACTCCCCCATGTAGTGACTCTGGATATGTCCAAGCAAGGCAAGGAGCAGTTATGCAGTGTAAGTGTGCAGAGTATCCCCCCCATCCATACTGTTGATTTATGCTTCTTATTATTCAGAAAATGTATGTTGCAGTGCCTGTTGTTCTGTGTTTAAATACCATTGTTTTAATGGCCATCAGGTAAGCTTGTATGAGATTGTAAAATGCAAGTAAGCTTTAATAAACATCCTGTTAAAGAATTGCCAACATTGAAAGCCTTTTTGTTGTTGCCATGCAGAGAATATTTTACATAACTAGATAACATATAAGCATTGGGTATTGAAATGCATATGACAGCATTTGTAATAAAGGACAGGATTACAGTATTTTCAGAACCTCATTAAATTTGTTGGAGACTTGCAGTCATCTTTGCAGGCTTTAGCCTTAAACTAAACAGAATGCCAGTCTATCGTGTGGTCCATAACCTGAACAGTAATCCTTTAAGCAATTTATCTTGAGCTTGTTTCTTTTTTGCTGTTCATTTTTTACTTTGATCATGTTATCCCCATGAAACAAGTAGATAGTTGTCAGGCAGCAGGTCTTTTTTGGATAAGAAACATTTTTACAAGTGATGGTATCACAGAGATTGCTACTTTCAGCATGTTACTTTGTACTTTTATAAAGCTGAATATAAATTATAATTAAAACTGCAGTGCCAGGAGAAGTGGTTTGAGTTGAGTGGTGCTTGTTTTTTTATACTTGATTTTGCCTGGCATTCCAGTAATGTATTTAAAAAGTAATTTAGTTTTTCATGCCTCACAACCTTTTTTTACATCTAGATATTAAGTCGGCTGTCATGTAGCCAATGTATTGAAATCTTTTTTTTCTTCTATACTTCATTTTGTCTTCATTGGACTCTAATAATGATGGTTTGGCACCCAGGGCAGCGTATTTAATTTAAGTCCCAGTTATTGTGTTGTTGAGAATAGCTCCACCCCTTTCTAGTTGACCACACCCCTTCCCAATGACCACACCCATTCAGCTGTCTCCTGCAGCCCCCCTTTGATTTGAAGTCACCAGCCACCACTGCATACCTCCCAACCATCCCAAATTACTTCATTTTTATTCTGTTTTTTTTTAAATTTCCGCTCTTTCGGAGCTGACGTCATCACATGCGCGATGACATCAGTGCTGTCAGCCACATCAGCCAGTCGGAACTGAGCTCAAGGCTTTCCTGGCTGGCTGGCTGTTTGAAATTTGGCTTGCCAGCAACTACGACATCTGCTAGTGCGACTGTGAGCTGATATGCTTTTTATTTTCCTACAGCCGAACTACAACATTGGAAGGTATGCTAAACGAAGTATACTTTTTATTTTCCTGTCCTGCACTTATACAAACAACGATTCTTCTTTGGAGGGTGTGTGTGTGTGTAGCTTCAAAAGTTGGTCTGCTGATAAATACAAGTGGGACAAATTAAGCAGGATTTGGAATATGTTTTTCAGGTTTGTAGTAGTTCTTTGCCTGTTATGCTACAGATCCTTTTGCTAGTAGAATGGCAGTGGGTATTCCCTTAGTCTATACTGGTTGTAGAGGGAGTAGACTATGTCATGCATTTGCGATGGCTTGAAAGGAATGGTATTTGATAAAAATTCCTTGAATTGTTATAGAAATCTGTGACTCACAGAATTCTGTTTACTTTTTTTATTTTTAGGGTTGTTGAGGTATGCTGTATCATTTATGGACTAACAAAACAGCTTGAGATTTGTGGCATAGTCTTTTGCTTGTCACTTCTTCTTCTTCTTCTTTCGGCTTTTCCCGGTTAGGGGTCGCCACAGTGGATCACTGTCTGCTCATGATTGGCAGTGGAGTTTTACAGTGTCGAGTTGCCAGCCCGACACCCAACCTTCCACAGAAGGCACACACACGCTCACACTCACGCCTAGGGCTAATTTAGTGTGTCCAATCCACCTACAGCATGTCTTTGGGATGTGGGAGGAAACCGGAGCACCTGGAGAAAACTCACACGACCACAGGGAGGACATGCAGACTCCACACAGAAGGCACCACAGCCAAGGATTGAACCGGAGAACCTCTTGCTGTGAGGCGGCAATGCTAACCGCTGCACCACTGTGGCCGCCCTAGTCTTTTGCTTGTCACTGAGTTATTCAATTTTTGAAACTTTTTAATAAGAAACATTTTTATTCAATTATCACTTATGACGTAGGCAATCATAAATCATCATAATCATAGGGTTTACTATGAGTTGGTGATCAGTGAGGTATTTTTCTATATCCTGAATAGAAGTTTGCATTGTTGTTTGAAGTTCCTGGGGAATGGGGGCTGAGCAAATAATTGTGGAATTGACATACTGGACTATGGAGGCTAGTTGGGTTGCACAGCTGAGGTTATTTGTAAAAACTGTAAAGAGAAGGAGGCCTAGTATGGAACCTTGGGTTACTCCAACAGAGATGGGAAGAAGGGGGGGAAGGGTGTTTTCCCATTTGGTAGCTTGTTGGCAGTTAGAGAAATGGCTATGGAACCAGGACAGGGCAGTTGGGCAAAGGCCATAGGATGACAGTTTGTTGAGGAGGATTTGGTGGGAAATGGTATAAAAGGCTTTTGACATATCAAGGAAAATAGCTGAGACAATTTGGCCTTCATTTATGAGACTTTGGATGGTGTTGATAAAAGATAGTAGGGCAGTGGTGGTACTATGTTTTGGCCTAAAACCATGTTGAGTAGGGGAAAGAGGTTGTGATTGAGGAAATGGTTGAGGAGTTGGTTGTGAATGCATTTTACCAAACTTTATCTGGGGTGCAAGAGGATAGCTATGGGAAGGTAGTTTGTTAGTTCTTTAGAGGTTTTGCCTTTGTGTAGGGGAATAATGTGAAATATTTTCCATAGACAGGGGACGTATTGCTCTGCAACAGAACGGTTGATTAGGATTGATATGGGATAGGCAATCGAGGGGGCAGCTATTTTGAGGAATTCAGTGGGTAGTAGGTCTGCTGCTAGCAGGGTTTGAGATTGGAAAGGAGTGTTTTTATGAAGCTAGTTTGGATAGGTGTAAATGAAAAGGTGGTTGGGGGAAACTGAAGTAGGAGTGGGTACGGTTAGAGGTGGTTTTGGCTGGTTACCTAAGAGAGATGTGATTGTGTTAATAAAGTGAGTGTTGAATTGTATAGTTATAGCGTCAGTTATGTTTGAGGTGACTGGTGGAGGGGATGGGACAAAGTCTGGGTTGAGTAGGTTGTTAATGCTCTGCCAGAAAATGTTTGGGTTGTTTTGGTGGATTTGCTGGCATGTTTGGAAGTATATTTGTTTATCTGATATTATTTGTTTCTTGGTTAGGTTTCAAAGTTGGTGATATGTGGAGAGGTAGGTATTATCCTTGGTGGTGTGATATGCTAGCCATGCTCTGTCTCCTTGTTTCTGTAGTGATTTGGTGTTTTTTGTTAGCCAAAGTATGTGCTTAGGTTTTAATCTTATTTTTCTTGTGGGTGCTAGGTTATTTAGTATATTAAGAAAGGTGTTGTTGAATTAGTGTACAGCCTGATCCATAGGTAGTTTCTTGAGAGGTGACCAGTTGCTTTGCTGAAATAGTAAGTCAAAGGAGGGGAAGAAATGTTACGGATGAATTTATATATTATGTTGGTTTGGGTCTGTACTCATTTCCTGTACAAAAAGGTAGGTGAGTAGTCACTGAGGGAGTCAGGAAGGCAGCCAGCTAGGTAACCTAGATTGGGCTTGTTAGTCAGTATCCAATCAAGTGTAGACTGCCTTTTGGAATGTTTGTCTGACCGAGTTGGAGAGGATATGGTTTGGGTGAAATTGTAAAGGTTTGGGAGGAGGAAGGGATTGTTGGAGGAGCAGAAGTCACCAAGGATAATTTTTTCTTGGTTGAAGGTTGATGATGCCCAAGAAAGTAGATTTTCAGTGATGTGTAGGTTGTTGCCAGGGGGAAGATAGGCAGTTATAATAACAATTGTTTTGTTTGGGTTTGGCACGAGTTGTTAGGATTTCAGCGTTAGGTAGGATGGGAGGGTCACATTTTAACTGTTTGATTTTGAGTGTGCCTCTGTATATAATGGCAATGCCACCGCCCCTTTTGTTTAATCTGTCTAGCCTTATGATGTTAAAGCTGATTGTAATTATGTCTTTGTCTTTAATGTGTGGCTTTAACCAAGTTTCAGTAATTGAAGCAATGCCAGGTAAGTAGGTGTTAAGGGTTGCATGAAATTCAGTAATTTTACTTAGTAAGCTGTGGAGACTGAAACTGATAAAGAGTAGGTCACTGTTGCAGGCTTTTGAAAGTGGGGGGAGTGGGTGGAGGTTTGATGTGTGGTGACTAGCACGTGCTGGATGGTTGGGGGGAGGAGCTGTAGAGTGGGGGGGAGTTAGTTTGTGGTCCTGGGTTGGGATGGATGTCTGCCCGGAGTTTAATTTGAGCTATGCTGTGTAGTAGAAGTTGTCTAAGCTTATTGGTCAGTTTTATGTATCTAAGGGCTGAAGGATTAGAACAGTGTGTGGGTATGTGTTTGAGAGGCAAGAAGAAAGTGGTTGGTAATTTGTAGAGATGTGGGCTGATGTTCTGATATTATCCCATCATTTCCTGGGGCTTTATTGTTTATTGTTTTTTAATATTTGTATTTGAGTTATAAGTTGTATCATAGATATAGGTTTATTAATTATTTCTAAATGCTGTTCTGTTAATCTATAATTGGTATATTTGTTAATAAATTTCTAATTGCTTCTTTTGAGTTCATTTTTGGATTGAGTCAATTAATTTTAATATAATGTGTTCTGAATTCATTTAGTGTGTCTTCTATTGCCATAACTTTTTTTCTTTTTGTTCTCACTATACATCTCTTTGATATGATTTTACTTAATTATCATTTTGGTTCTAAATGCTAGTTTACTTACATTTTTTGGGTTTGTAAAATAATTAGTTAATTTTATTTTCTCCATATTTATTTAGATTTTATGATTTAGAATTTCTAAATATTTATTTTGTAAATCATTTATTGTTTGTAATGAGGTTTTATTATTATTTTTTCCTTTCTTGGTGTTCAAGTTTTAATTTATCAATTTTCTCTTGCAGTTATTGAAAATCTTCATGTCATTGTTACCTTTTTGTGAATGCCAATTATGTCTTTTGAATTACTGAATTCTAGATATGTTTGTATATCTTTACAGAAAGACTCTTTAAAGTCCTTCATATTCATGATATAAGCTGGTATTCTTTTGAAATGTGTATAATTATGTGCCAAAAAAAGATCAAATAGTATGGCATTATAATCTGAAATTGGGCATGAAGTTATTTTAACTTTATCTATATATGTGACTAAATCATTAGAAATAAGAACTCTATCAATTAGTGACTGAGTATCAAACCTGTTTGAAACATGAGTAAAATGAAGAGAATCTTTAACTAAAAATTGCTTAGAGTCTTTAATGTTATGTATATTTATAAAGTTTTTTAATGCTTTTGCAGGTGTCGATATTTTGTGTTTTCCCTCAGGGTGTGCTTTTTAACTCACTAAGGTTATGTTTACTAACTAATATATGGTCTGTTTATGTACTGACTATATACTGTTTTGGCGCACACAATTTGATTTAGTTCAGTAAATAATTTGTTGTAAAATGAAACAGCACCTGCTCACAGTATTAGGAGCCTATCTCCCTGAGAATCCATTAAAATGGCCTTTAAACACATCTGGGCAACCCAGTCAACAATATTTAATTAAAATAAATAAGTAAGCAAACAAACAATTAAAAACATATAAAGCAAAAGTAGTGCTATTTATGGGATATCCAACATAACAATGCAGCTGCTAGGAAGCATACCTAAAGAGAAGCAAAGAAGAACCCAGCTTTAAAACATAGCAGTAGAGGATAAAAGAAGTAAATGCTGTTTTTTTTCCCTTCTTTCCTTACTATATTAGACAATTTTTTGGTATTTATACTTATTGGTGGTATGGCCAAAACTTAGAAAACATGGAATTAACTTGGCTGAAATACAAACAAACCTCAAACAGGCAAAGAAATAATCAGTGTACTTTGGACAGGATTAGTCCACATTAATAAAAACTTAAAATTCTATATTTCATTACAATCTCAAATCAAAAGAAAGAGAGAGACAGAAAGAAAGAGAGAGAGATAGACAGTAAGAAACAGAAATAATTCAATACTTTATCACTCAGTGCCACTCCTGACATTTTAAGCTCTTCTTTGTAGATTAATTTTAGCCTGCTCTGCTCCCTAATCACTATCACATTAGCTTAGATTACTGGTTCCACAATTCTGCAAAGGAAACATAATAACATTCACGCTAATAACGTTTAACAGCAAACTTTGTAACTAAGACCTTTATCCCAATACAACAATTTAACATCAAAATAACTATGTACAACTTTGGTAAGTAAATAAGACTTAAATCTCCTGAACTTAGTCTGCACCAGTGACACAGAGATCTAAACCTCTGACAACAACCCAGGCTACCTCAGTTCATCTAGCAGCATAAGAAGGGAGGATCGGTATGCCCATCCTGTGGTGAGAAGGTTGGATGGGTGTGCCCATCCTGTACTGTGGTGAGGAGGGAAGATGGGTGTATCCGTCCTGTGGTGAGGAGGGAGGATGAATGTGCCCACCCTGTGGTGAGGAGAGAGGATGGGTGTGCCCATCTTGTGCTGTGGTGAGAAGGGAAGATAGGTGTGCTCATCTTGTGGTGAGGAGGAAGGATGGGTGTGCCCATCCTGTGGTGAGAAGGGAGGATGGGTATGCCCATCCTGTGGTGAGAATGGAGGATTGGGGGGGGTGCTTATCCAGTTGTGAGGAGGGAGGATGGGAGTGGCTATCCTGTGGTGAGAAGGTTGGATGGGTGTGCCCATCCTGTACTGTGGTGAGGAGGGAAGATGGGTGTATCCATCCTGTGGTGAGGAGGGAGGATGGGTGTGCACATCCTGTGGTGAGGAGGGTGGATGGGGGTGCCCATTCTGTGTTGAGGACAGAGGATGGGGGTGCCCATCTTGTGCTGTCGTGAGAAAGGAGGATAGGTGTTCCCATCTTGTGGTGAGGAGGAAGGATGGGTGTGCCCATCCTGTGGTGAGGAGGGAGGATGGGCGTGCTAATCCTGTAGTGAGGAGGGAGAATGGGGTTGCCTATACAGTTGTGAGGAGGGGGTGCCTATCCAGTTGTGAGGAGGGAGGATGGGTGTGCACATCCTGTGGTGAGGAGGAAGGATGGAGGTGCCCATCCTGTGGGGGTGGGATGATGCTTCTCTCCAGACTAATGCTTCAACTCCAATGTCAGGGCCTCATTGGTGAGTAGAAGTTCATCATGTAATGTGGGTTGGGTTGAAAACATGTGGGTGTCCAAGCTTGTCATGGTAGCCACTGCATTTTCAGCAAGCATGCATAATCTTGAATGAGTCCGAACATTCTGTCTGCTGTGTACTCCAGTTTTTAATCCTCAGTGTGTTCAACAATTTTACATCCTTTCTATGGTACACTTGAGATGTTTAGTATGATCAATGTACTGACCAAAGGACAACTTCATTTGTGCTTCCATCTTCATATTGATCAAAATCAGCCCCATATACTGAAATTAGAAAAAACACATTTATGCCATCCTAATGTATCTGATGGGACTACATTTGCTTGTGATTCATGAACCTGCCATATACCTTTAATAATAAGCCTATTTCAAGTATCTCTATGCTAGTTAATATTGCATAACATACAAGACCTTACTCAGTATAATAATACAATTACACACTCCACCAGCTACACAAGAAACACAACAATCACTTATCCTATAAGGCTCTTGAAGTAGCATGCCATTCAGGTAAGGGTGCCACAGCACAAATGACAATGATGTGCAGTAGTGACAAAAAATAACATAATCTAGGAATTATTGTTATAGTGTAGGAGTAGTTGTCATGCAAGGAACAACGTGTGCTAGGAAATCAAATCATGAGCTTGGCAGAAATATGTTGGTATGAACTATTTTTACTGTAAGCATTTTATATCAAATGAATTATGAAGATATTTCTCTTCTATTCTGGTGCTGTTTTATACAAGTAATTGCTGTACCATTTCACACTTGTTATTAATATTTTGTCAGAAATATGACCTGAACAATTAACTTCTTAAGGGTTCCAGGGCTTTGATGCCAACAATGTAATACCAGAGAAGCTCTGTCATGGCTTATTCCATTGTTTAGTAAAACAAACCAGCACTTCTTATGGCATGCTGTAATGTTTTAGCTGTTGAAAGATTTGCTCTTGACTGAATTTGTTTTATTATAATATACATACTTTCTTTGCAATAAATTAAAAAAAATAAGTTATGTACCTACCATAACATTCCATGTTTGTTGTCCTTCATCTCGCCTTCCTTCTTGCTGGTTGGGTTCGGACCCGATCCTCTGCTCCGACTTGGCCGTTAACTATAGCTCAAGAGCTTATACAGGCTCAAGGCTAACCTCTATCCCAACATGCCTAGCGGTAGCTACCCAGATCTCGTTTGTGATAGCCCACACTAGACAATAATAGTAAATTGCAAATTTTAGTAAGCTCTTACACATAAGGGAACCTTGTGTATAAAGGAACAATCCACATTCAAAGGTTAGGAAGGAAAAAGGAAAAACAAAGCATGGTCAACTAACCTGGTACGTCAACAGGAAACTCAGCCAGTGTAACCAGTGAAGGAATTCCTCTCAATCCTCCAGAAAGGGGGAAGGAGGGGGCGACGCGAGAAGGAAGGTGAGATGAAGGACAACAAACATGGAACGTTATGGTAGGTACATAACTTCTTTACGTTATGTTGTCCCCATCTCGCCTTCATTCTTGTTGGTTGGGACTGTATCCCCAGCACCTGGTTCTTGGGTGGCTCACTGGAATAAACTCTTCAGGACCGTGGAACCAAAGGATACCCTGTTCTGGGAGACCACATCCACTTTGTAATGAGTGATAAAGGTATGAGGATTTGCGCATGTTGCTGCTGAACAGATTGAATCTAAAGGCAATTTGGCTTGGAAGGCAACAGAGGTAGGCAAGGCCCTGGTTGAGTGTCCTCTGGCCTTCCCTGGAAGCTTCTTGTTATGCAAATTGTAAGTACAGATGATTGTATCTGACAGCCACTTTGATAAGGTCACTTTTGAAACTGAAGAACCTTGTTTATTGTCAGCAAAGGATACAAACAATGGATCTGATTTTCTAAAGTCCTTGGTCCTGTGTAAATAAAAGCATAATTGTCTATGAACATCCACTTGGTGGAGTCTATACTCTGCCTTGTTGCCATAATTGGGGAAGAATACAGGAAGCTCAATGGACTGATTTAAATTATACTCTGAACACACCTTTGGCAGAAAGGAGGGATCGGTTCTGAGAGAAACTCTATCATTGTGGAAGATGAGATACGGCGGGCGAGTAGATAAAGCCTGTAATTCTGAAAGCCATCTAGCTGAGGTGATGGCAATCAGGAAGAGGGTTTTCCAAGACAGAAATTTCAGGGGACAAGATGATGCTGGTTCAAAGGGTGGAAGAACCAGAGAGGCTAAAACAAAGTTTAGGTCCCGGGGGGAGCTTCTCTTACCGGGGGCCGTAAAAGGGTTGTTCCTCGTAAGAATGCTTTGCACTGCTTATGGGACATGATATTAGAGCCCAACTCTCCCCTACATGGAAATTGGAGATGGCAGCCAGTTGGACCCTAATGGTAGCTGTACCTGCCCCTCATTCGAACGTTTTGGCCAGGAAATCAAGAATCTTGGGAACAGGAGCAGTGAAGAGATCAATATCATTTTTCTTTGCCCAATAAGAGAACCTCTTTCATTTGCTAGCATAAAGGTGGTGGGCTTGTGAGAAGACACCAGGATGTGCTGTAGTGCCGGGGAAATGTTGGGGAGCCTGGCTAAGACTGGAAGTGGAGAAACCAAGCTGTAAGCTTGAGAGTTTTGAGGGAGGGGTGGAGCACTCCTGACTGATGCATCAGGAGGTCCGGAACTGGGTCCAGGATCCAAGGCTCCACTTGTAGATGATGGCAGAGAAACAGGAACCATACCTGATGAGACCAGTAAGGAGCAATGAGGATGAGCTTGCAACCCAGCGACTTTGTTTTCTGAAGTACCTTGGGGATCAAAGGAAAAGGTGGAAAGGCATAAAATAGTCCCGGAGGCCAATCTTGAACAAGTGCATCCCTGGGTGACTGCCCCAGTGGGGGGACTAAGGTGAAATAGCTGCTGCATTTGTTGTTGAGGGGAGTAGCAAAAAGATCGCAGTATGGCTGCCCCCATAAGCAAAAAATCAAGTCCGCAACTTCTTGCTTCAGGGACTGTCTGAATTGCAATAGTCCCAGTAGGTAGAGAGCCTTGAAGTACTTGCAATGCCAGAAGCACCGCTCTCATCTCTAAAACACTGATTTGCAAGTGGTACTCGTGTAGCTGCCACATTCATTGGACAGTCTGGCTCAGATAATGCCCCCACCCACCCTATCTGGGAAGTGTCCTTGGTCACTGTGAATACTGGTTGGGGGTCTAGAAAGCGTCTGCCCAGAGTCACCTGGGGGGAGACAAGCCCCCATACTAAGTCCTTTTTGCAGATTCCGTGATCGAGATTATATGTGATACTGGTAAATCCTGGAATGACCAATGAGCAAAAAGAAGCCACTGCAGAATTCTCATGTGGAAGCAAGCCATAGGGACTAGAGTAATTGCTGCAGCCATTGAGCCCAGAACTTTCAATAACTCTCTTGCCTGAACTCTCTTTTTTTTTCATTAGGAATGAAACTTGCTGTTGAATGGTTGACATCCTGTCTTTAGGCAGCTTTGCTATCATGGCTCTTGTATCTAAGTCTGCCCCATGAAGGTAATACACTGACAAGGCAAAAAGGCAGGCTTTTCTTAGTTTATGGTGATGCCTAGCTGGGAACAGGTTTGAATTGTGTAGTCCCGTGCTTTGATCAGTTGATGCTTGGTGGTAGCAGTGAGGAGCCAGTCGTCTAGATATGGAAACACCTGGAATCCTAGACATCTCAGGTGAGCCATGACCATTGCCATACACTTGGTGAACACCCTGGGGGCTGTGATGAGACCAAAGGGCAGATCTCTGAACTGATAATGACTGGCTCCCAGCCAGAAGCGTAGGAATCTCCTGGATTGCCTGTCCATTTTTATGTAGTAGTACGCATCCTGGAGATCGATGGAGCACATCCAATTGTCCTGACCCAAAAAGGGAAGAATGGACTGCAGTGTTACCACCTGGAACTTCACTTTCTTACTGATTTGTTTAGCTTGCTGAGATCCAAGATGGGTCTCCAGTCCACTGTCTTTTTTGCAAATAAAAAGAACCTTAAGTAAGTTCCAGATTCAATTTGGTCTGCATGTACTTCTTGGATGGCTCTTTTTTCTAGCAATCTTTGTACTTCTAGGATTGCTTGATCCCATAGACTGGGTGGAACATCTGGGACAGAACATTTTTCTCTTGAGGGGGTATGTGGGAAAAGGGAATTTTGTAACCCCTGGATAATACTGACAGTACCCATGTATCTTTTGTAATAGTTTGCCAGGCTTTTGGGTACAATGATACTCTGCTCCCAACTGCCTCCAGAGGCGGACAGTCAGGCCTCCCTTCAGGAGTGATAGAAGGGCCTAGCAGAGAATGTATCTCTGTCACCCTGCTGTTGTGGACCCCCCTTGCCACGTGGCCAGTGTCTTCTGTTATTGTTATCCCCTCTGCCCCTGGGGGAAAATTGTCCAAGCTCCCTGGGATTTTCAAAACCACATTTTCCCACTCTTCTGATCTTTAGGGTAGGGTCTAGATGGAGTGGAAAAACAGACTCCCATGGCAGACAGAGTCTTGCCATCCTTTTCACACCTGGTGAGAGTCTCTTTTACCTGAGGCCCAAACAAGGATGAGCCATCAAAAGGGGTATTGGGTATTGATAAAGGAGGTCTTGAAGGGTTCCACAAATTGACAAAGGTGCATCCAGGAGTGACTCCGCAAAGCAACTCTGGTACCTGCTGCCCTACACGCTCCATCTGCTGCATAAGAAATGAGCCTCATGGAGGAGTTAACCACTGAAGTCAAGGTCGCAAGCTGGGAAGCCGCCCTGTTCACAACTCCCTCAGCTGTAGGATCCTGCAGGGTATCTTCCAACTCTTTTAGGAGATCCCTCTGAAGTCACACGAAGTGTGACAAATAATTCAGTGACCTGAGTGTAAAGGTCGCTGAAGAGAACATACGCTTCCCATACCTGTCAATCGTATGAGACTCCTTGTTCAGCGGATAGGCAAATGAAGAAGTTTCTGCAAGTTCCTTCTTAGTGGCTGTTGCCACCACCATAGCATCAACATAGCATAGCATAGCATCAACAGGAACCCCTTTGGAAAGAAAAGACTTGTCTTCGGGGCAGTTATAAATTTATTTGGTCTCTGCAGAACCGGTTTCATGGTCTCTGGAGCACTCCATGCCTTCCGACTCACTACAGACAAAAGTGGGCCAAAAGGCGAAGACACCCAAGAGGTGGAGGGTCGAGAACTAAATGTATCCAGGTAGACTGACTCATCCTCAGAAGGGGCTAGGGACTTCCAGCCACCCCTCTGTCTAAAGATTTCCAAGATGTCCGAAAAGGAAACATCCTCAAAGGGAGACCGTGGGGACCCTTTCAATTCATCCAAATCTGTGTCTGAAGTGATGGACTCAGGGAGTCTAGATGCTTCCTCTTACATTTTTCTTCTGAGGGACCTCCTCTGAATGTTTGGGGGAGGTTTTGGAAGAGGTGGGATTGCCCAATGCGGTGTCCTGGGCATAGGTTCCCTATGCTTGGAGGGAGGAGGAGGAGGATCAAAGGCAGGCACAGGCACCGAGGGAGAAGGAGCCGATGGAGTTGAGGGTGGAGAGGTCTCAGGGGACAGCATGCTCCTCATCACCTCAAAGGTGTCACTGTCCCGAGCCAAAGGAGCCTCTAGCTCTGAAAAGCCCAGAGATCTCCTGCAAACCAAGAGTGATGGCTACGAGGCTGATGTGGGAGCCGAGCTCACCTGCGTTGAATCTCTGAGAGGGTGAGCAAGGTTGGACAAGGGCCCGATGCCACTTCCCCCCTCAGAGTCATCAAGAGAACTTTGGCACCCAGATCCCTCGATGGACTGAGACATCGAGGAGATCGGAACGGGAGTCAGAACCAATAAAGGAGAAGTAACCGAAGCCGATGGTTCCAGCACAATGACGTCCATGCACTCTGGCTCCAAGCTCAATAGAGTTGGAGGAGGAATCGATAGAGATGATGGATGGGCTGAAGGAGTCAATTCCTTATGGGCTGGGCTTGATAGCAATTTGGCAAGTGCCTGTGACTTGAGGAGCCTATTAACCACTCTCTCCACATCATGGTCCAAAAGCTTGGAGGAGTGAGAGGAGGACCGGTGACTGCCTGCCACAGATTGCAACAAAGGAGACTGTGGAGCAGAGTGCACCAGCTCGAAAGCCTTGTTCTTTTATTGGCCTGGACTGGCTCTGAAGTCACTGATGGAGCCCCCGGAGACATAGCTTTGTCGGAGCTGACACTGGGAACTGACAGAGCCTAAGGTTTGTCAGCAGATTTGGGTTTCCCTGAAATCGGATAATTGGGAGATTTGTCAGACTGTTTTGCTGTCTGAGGAACCAGGGACAAAGGATCCTGAGGGTTCTTCAACAGGCCACACAGAATTAGTTTATTTCTTTTCTCCTGCAGGACACTAGAACTGAAAGCATGATAGACAGAACATGAGTCCTGCAGGAGAACAGCCTCTAAACAGTATACACAGCTCATGTGCCTGTCCGTAAGGGACATTTTTTGACAGTATGAGTTGCACTTCTTAAAGCCGGAGGGTTTTGACCCTTTGTACATGCTAGATAAACTAGGAAGACACAAACAGCAAGAATAAGGCTGTAACAGCTAACAATACACAATTACAAACACTACCAACAAGCAAGGATATATATATATATATATATATCTCAAATATTACTGCTGGGATAGCTTGCAGGATGACATAATTTCTTGCCATCTGACTCTATCCCAGGTAAACCCCCAACTGCTGAAAGCTAGCAGTATCTAGCATCTACCTGTGAAAAAATACATAAACAAGGGCTTTTCATCAGATCTTGGTAGATCCTGGAAGTCATAAAACAATAAAACACTTCCAAGACAATATAGAAAACATCTCAGCGCAGGCATTGTGCCAGTTGCTGCACTAAAACTGAAAGATAACATCCCTTTTATGTCTCAGTCATAAAGTAATTTCATTTCAGCTATTATTATGAAATTTTGCAAGTTAACCTTCTGTATTCCAGTTACCCTATTTAAAATATATACATTTAAACAGTTACAATAGTGTATGCACACTTCTGTTCTATTCCGGTAGAGTACACTGTGGATATGGATATATTTCAAATAGCACTTTGTAAAATACCTCTTCAGCACCCATAACTGTAAAAAATGCCTTACATGACATACAGCTCTAATACATTTGTAATACAAGCATCTTATATGAATCCTGTTGATATTCACAAATGACATATAATTATTTACAAAATTCCAGCTAATTGGGCTGGCCATATCTCCTTTTGTTATGCTTCTATATAAATCATGTTAATATTCAGAAATGACATATAATTATTTACAGAATTCCAGCTAGCTGTGCTGGCAGTTCCTCCTTTGTCACATCAGCATATGGCTTTTTTTTGTCAATGAATGATTTTTGACCCAGTGCCTATCAATCATCAAGCCCTTGATCAGACAATTTATTTTTTATGGCCCATACCAGCTCCTGGTGTTGCATGAGCACTTGTGTCACTACAATGGCAACCTTTACCTCTTCTGTCTGTGCATGCATGCTCCATCACATATGCCAACAAAGGCTCTTATCACAGGCTTCTGGGACCATGTCCACATTTTCTCAGCACCAGCTCTTCATTCCTTACTGAGCTACATCTTTCCAGAAGAAACTCTGCCATTACAGCAGTGGTGCAAGCTAAGAGTAAACAAGCATCCTTCTCTCCTATGATGGGTACACCTTTCTGCCCACCAGCACCATTAAGCACTTGAGCCTCTCGTTGAGCTTCGGTCACCCAGGATATAGTCAAGACCTTCTCCATGTATGCCATTGAAGCAAGCTTTAAGGCTTGTTTTTCAAGTTCCTAAATCTGGATGACACCCACAATATTTGTTAAACATCTAGTCAAGAAAATTATATTTCTGTGAACATGCAGGAAATACTTTAGATAATGAATATAGCAGCTGAGTTTGTTTAATTTTCTTGGCAGGCAGTACAGAGAAAACTATAGTTTTGTAATGAAATTTTTTTATAGTTTTTATAAACAAGTGATGTACATTAAAAAAGCATCCATACACCTGATGTATATTTCAGGTCAATTAATTCTAAAAAAGATGCAGTTATGCTAACTGCTGTATTGTGTGAAGCTGTTTAACTGCTTTTTATTGTAGCCATCTTTTTTTCACACTTTTAGCCCTGGTCAAGGCTAGAACAGGTCTGTCTTGGATTATACCACCTACCTGGTAATGATAATGGTTATTTTCTTCCCTGTTGTTAGCCTGGAGTTTTTTTTTTCTAAACTTATAAACAAGACATATGGCAGACAGCTGGGGACTACCAATCAATGCATGCAGGTGAGATATAGGTCGGGCAGAAGAAGGACTACATTCACAGTATGTAGCATCTGCTTAGCTATGGAGTCCTTTACCTTATTTTTATTCTGGCATCATTAAATTTTACTGTTGCTGTTGACTCATACAGATCAGACTGCACTGTGTACAGAAAATAATACCTCATTAATTTTAATTGGTTACATAAGCATGCATGTCCATTTATGGGGAAGTCTAAGGTCAAACTGAAATCACAAACAGAAAAATATTTAACTTTTAGGCATTGACAGAAATCATTAGCATATCAGTTGTCTCTTAACTATGGTTAAATCGCTTTAGCTACACACTACATTCATTCTTCAGAGGCAGTATCTTATGAGTGTGTTCCTTAATATTTTGTAGAATTGGTCTAAATATTTTGCATGCCCTATCAACAAATCCATTCAAATAATTCAGAACAAAACTTTAAATATAAGCATGCCAGCACTAGAAGATGATTTTCTTAATATAAATAATACCAAAATAAAATAATTGATTTTCAGACCAGGTGTCTTTACTTCTATAGAAATGTGTCAATTTGTTTGTTTAAAGTTGTTTGTTAGTTTATGTTTACTGACTGACAATGTTTATCTGGGAAGTTCATTGATGATAGATTTTAAGACAGCTTAAATTGATTCAGAACAGTACAAATCAATTATAAAAATGATATATACACAGTAAATACTAATTTGATGCAGTACCATTTATAAACATTGCTTAATAACATAAGAGATGAGATGTATGTCAGATGACAGTATCTGAGTTAAAAACTATCTTTTTATCTGACTATGACCGACAACCGAAACAACAGAAGTTAGCAATCAACATACAAAAATGTATTAAGCTTCTATGATTTTTCATTCATTCAGAATGACTACAAGTATATTATACTGGAATATACAACAAAGCAAAGTGACTTTTCAGAGACAGTAGTTTATATAAAAACGTGACTAATAAAACTACTGTAGTAAACACAGAAACCATGCACACAGCAACAAAGAACCATTATATAGTAAGGACTACAAATGAAATCTGCATCTCTAAAAACAAAGTATTGCAGGTAATCTATAAAGAGCAGGAAAAATGATAATGGTGTCTGAAACACAGTTTTCTGTAACAAGTACTAGTGTGAAACACATAACACTGTCAATTCCATTGTACTTGTGAATACGTTTTCCAAAGTATCTTAAATGCCTTCTTTTGCAAAGATGTATCTCAGGGCATGAGGCTATTTAGTCTAGAGTTTGCCAAAATGCAGAGAATAGTGATACTTTCCACACTTATTCCTTGTTTTGGGAATTTGTCATATATCCCTAGTAGAAATTTTGAACACTATTCACATTGTGCTTCACTATAGTATTTGCCAAAGCAGGACATCTAAGAATAAAAAGGTCTTTATGAGCAAATACTGGCTGAATTACAGACAACTGATAGCTTACCTCCAACAATGTGAGGTTATGAAAAGCTAACCACTGGTGCATTTGTCAGTGCCATTCTACAACATATCAAGTTATCCTGTCGTAAGGTAGTTCATGGTTATGAAATTGCAAAGACTGTAGGTTGGTCAGAAAATGCATTAAAATATAGAAGCAAATTGTGTATTAGCTATAGATAAGCAAAGATAAAAGGAGACAAATAGTGTAGTTCTACAGAGTCTGCCTTGCATTTGTTTAGTTTTTATCCACAGCCTATCACATATATATATGTTATTCCTAGCATTTGCTTTATTTTATTTTATTTTATATTTAACATTTGTTTACTGAGAAAGTCCAACTTGGAATGAGCAAATTTTCAATGGAGGCCTGGGGAGAAATGCCTGGACTTGAAGGAAATTGGAGGAAACCGGAGCACCCAGAGGAAACCCATACGAACACAGGGAGGACATGCAGACTCTGCATAGAAGGCACTCCAGCCGAGAATTGAACCAGAGAACCTCTTGCTGTGAGGAGCCAATGCAAACTGCTGCACCACTGTGCCATTTAGTTTGTTTTTATAAACAACCTATCCCATGTGTTTTAGATGCAGCCTATTCTTTGAAAATGTCATTGAAATGCAACTGACCGATAGTGATGAGACATAGCAATTTTGTTGACATTACTCTGTCATTTGTTAACTTGTCCAAAGAGGTTAAAGTCAGACAGTCTTTTGATGAGACGGTTGAAAAGGAACTGCCTTTGGATAGGATAATTATTTTAGAATGACAATTATTTTGGATGTTGTTAAAGAACAGCATAGTCTTGGTTGAGTAGTATCATGACACAGCCATTAATGCAGTGAATTAAAGTTGGAATGCAATTTGTCATTGACTGCAGTGATCGTATTATGTTTGCTAAGCATTATAGAACTATCAGACTATTGGACCAGTTTCTCTTCACAGTGACGGATCACATCACTCACAGACAATCTAAAAAAAATAAATAGGTCTGCTAATAAGTTGTGAGGGACTCTCAGCATTAACAAGCTGTTGCTTTGAGACTTCATCATTCCATTTGACAAGCTGGTGTTTTACCTCTGAGAAGGCTGTAATTTCTTAAGGTCATAAGAACTGTTAAATGGCCAATAGAAATGATAACTTTCAATCAGCCCAGACAAACTGATCGAACAATGTGTATATTGTTCTAGTTGCTCATGAATACTACCGCATTCGATTAGGCAGTGTCCAGGTTAAGGCTGAAACAATGTTGGGGATTAAGATTGCATTGGATCAAATGTTCAAGCAGTTGTGAATAACTGTATTTTTCTGGAATAATTGATAAGGGAAACAACAGAACCTGGATTTAATGCAACTGAGACTCTACTTTTACTTAGGGATACAATAAGATCCTCCTTTAGAGGGTTGTTAACAATACAGAAATTGAATGATGCAGTTTAAAGGACTCAGGGGGTATGCTGTCAACTGAAATGGATCTGGTTTTCAGCTTATGGAAGAACATATTCAATAACCTGATGGCACAATCTGCAGGGTAACAGTGGGACATTCATTTTGTGGGGAAGAGTAACAGCTGGTTCTTTGACTAGCTAACAGAGCAGAGAGTTTTGTACCATTACATAAAAAAATTCCAAACTTAGTACTGTTCTCAGTGAAGAAAAGGTGAAAAAATGTATTTTTGTCCAGGATTAAGTAGGTTTTCTGTATCTTACAAAAATATATTTGGATTGTTAGAGTATATAAAGCATACAGCTAAAAAACATGAGTTAAACAGCACACCACAGCTCAAAGCCTGTCCTCAAGGCCTGTTCTCAAAACTCCTATTAAAAAGCTAAAACACGACACAAAAGCTCCTCCCAACTACAGATGTCCTAGGCAACCACCTAATCTGAATGTAATTAACATATGAATATCATGCTGAATAAATCAGTGAAATGGATAGTGTATGTTAAGACAACCAGGGCCTTAGACATAGGCTGGGGTGTTTGGACAGATGTGGCAGAAAGAAAGGAAATGCCAGCTACTATAGGCTGAGGGCAGCACTTGAGCACACTAGACAGACTCAGTGTCTTTGCCTTACTACACTGCATGATGTGATATTGTGTAGGCCCTAAAGCATAGGGGGTAGCCATTTTCTTCTTCCTAAAACCACGACACTTGAACATTCTGTTTACAATAGTTTTTGATGTTCTGTTCTTCAGCTTTTAAGAAATACTTACAGGGCAGCAATTCTCTATCAAAGCAAAGGAAATGGGTTTACTGTTAAATATACAGTATGTACTACATAGCAGCTGCAAATATATATGGTGTGGTAGAATACACAGGTTATATTTGGAACTGTATGGCATATGTGGATGTAGCTGTATGAATTATTCAGTTTGTGAGCTATTCTTCTATTTAATAGAAATAAAACTAGATATATGCAAACCTAAATGGGAACAAAAATGATGCAACTTTCTTCCCATTTACTTAAAACAATTAAGGCAAAATAATGACATTTATCTTCTCGTTGAAAATGGCTGCTGCAGAATAACAACATACAGTGATCAATTTGAAAACAAATGTAC
The DNA here is from genome assembly GCF_019279795.1 of Protopterus annectens. Classification (NCBI taxonomy): domain Eukaryota; kingdom Metazoa; phylum Chordata; order Ceratodontiformes; family Protopteridae; genus Protopterus; species Protopterus annectens. Next base: position 1,558,502,455 of record NC_056725.1, read on the forward strand.
CATCTATAATTGTAGTATCACACATTATCTCATCATAACATGGCTGAATGACAAAGAAGGAAAATAACTGCATAGTAGTTGTACATTACAAAGTGATATTTCAATTTCCATTCTGTTTGAAAGTTTTCGTTCTTTACCTCACATTCCCAATTACTGCAATGAAATGCACTGTTTACTGCTACACTACCAAACAGAAAAGCTCTGGCAGGTAGCAAATGTACCAATTAATAACATGTCAAGGCTGGCAAAAAAAATGACATAGCTTACAAAAGGAGTCATATGATGGTAGTGCATGTGTTGGAGAAATAAAGCAGAAAACACAACTTTCTTGAAGAAGGCAGAACATGCCTCATTAGTACTTAAGTGCACACACATACTCAAGTACACAACAAAGCAGAGAAAATAAACAGTCTAGCACAGAAATTAAAGTTGTCAACTCACCTGTTCTCCCAGAATCCGAAAATGGTGCAGTTCTTTAATCAATGAATCAGGACAACCAGCTGTAATAAGAAGCAGATTCATTTTACATCAGAACACTGGCAATGACAATTCTAATTTTTTAGACATGAGCAGTTTGCATGCTAATTTTACTATGAAGTGTAAACAAATAACCAAAAAGTACAAACATCAGTTATGAATGTTAGCTCTTACATACAACGTTTGCAATGACAGTTAGGAGTCACTTCTTTCTTTACACTAACGTTGATTGGTAGTTTGCCTACTGCAATGGAAATTAATGTATTTCAAAATGGTAAACACAGCTCTCTGGACACTAATCATTACTGAAAATTGAGAATCTGAAGGTGGAGGGCAAAGCTTAAGGCCAATTGCTGTTTACATTTTTTTAGCCTGCTGAAATGTTAAGTGTTTCAAATAAAAGAATGTTATACTGTTAGCCAATGAAATGTCTTTCAGATGGAAACATTCATTCAAAATATTTAAATGCGCAGCAGAAAATCATTCTCAATATGTAAATAAATATTCAAGTGGAATGTCCATTCCTTTTTTTTAACTCTATCCACTTCACTTCCTGCAGTCAAGCATGTAAAACTTTATGTCATGTAAGGCTGTTGTCACTCTTTGGTGGATTGTGGGAGGCACTTGATGGACTTGTACACAGTTCTACATATTCAATTATTCATGTTCTCCTTTTAAATGTGTATCAGATAATTTAGGGTTAATCTGCTCAAGCTTCCTGATAGTTTGGGTACATGGAAGATTTATTTATTTATTTAACATTTGTTTACTGGGAAAGCCCGACTTGGAATGCAGCCAATTTTCAGCGGAGGCCCAGGGAGAAATGCTCCAGACATATCTTTGGAAGCTGGCCAGCTCTTATATCCTTGGCAGGATATAACCCATATGGGAGATATGGAGAATAAATAAAGCAACACCTCCACAGCTAGAGAACATGCAATAGTGGCAAAACGTTAAAACACTGAAGTATTAATTCTTCTTAAAAGAAAAATGACTCCAAGACAAATATGACAAAATATCAAAAGTCCCAGTACTGAATAATACAATAAGTGCTTACAGTAAACCTTCTTCAGATCGTAATGTGAACAGGGACTCGCTTCTTCATTAAAAAAGGCTAACAGCAAATAAAAACAGAGTAATAGGACAACTCCCTTTTTCTTTCATTCATAATTCCCCAGCCAATCAGATAATTCAATTGGCGGCACACCTCTTAATTAGCCAGTAGTTGGTCTCCTGGCTTTCAGTACTGGTTTCAAGGGAGTTACTGCATTCAGTCCAGGGGGGCGATCTGCCCATTGGTTGATTATCCATTTGATTTCACACAGTTCAGTTTTGTTAGAAATGTCCCCCTGTTTCATTCCTTCAAATATTCTTTCAATAACTTTAAAAACAAAGTAGAGAAACTGTATACGTGTGAAGCAAGACCATTATGTAGATCACCTTTACGTATGTCATTTAAGTGCCTCAAAACTCTCCTTTTAAAAACCTGGTTGGTTTTCCCAACATAAAATGCTGAGCACACCATGCAGGTTTCCAAATAGACCACATTCTGGGTGTTGCAGGTATCTTTACAATTAAAGGTTTATTCAAAATGCAAGTTGGGATGCCTGAAAGAATTACTGCTTTCTATATAATCACATGCCAAGCAATTCCCACATCAAAATGTTCCTTTAGGTCCTACTTCCAGTAGCTTAGAAAAGCCATCCTTAGTGCACAGAAGTCTTTTAATATTCTTTTTGTTTTTATAACCAAAGCATGGTTTCTCTCCTATGATACCTCGTAGCTTTGGATCCTGAGTAAGAATTGGCCAATATTTACATATGACATCTTTTACTTGTATATTGTCTGTACTAAATGTGACCATCAATTTCATTGATTCAGGCTTAGTACAAGTTTCATTAGAGATAATAGCTTCTGTGCAATTCAAACTCACTTCCTCATTTCTCATGGGTTTATTGAGTCAAGAACCAGTATCCTTGTTGGAATATCCTCGTAACTGTAAGTGTTTCTGCAGATCTTGGATCTCTTGCTGGATAACTGACTCTTGGGTACACCTTCTAGTAATTCTAGTAATCGCATTACACATAATATTACTAGTAATGTGTCTCTGATGCATGCTACTCTTATGCAGGTAATGATTCCTCCAAGTGTCCTTTCTGTACAAGGTGGTATCTATTTTGCCATCCATTCTAATAACATTGACATCCAAAAAGCTTATGACCATTGCCCTGTGAGCTTCAAAAAAGTGGTAGTGCTATTTAAATACTGCAACAACAGAATTAATTTTTCCACCTCTCCATCCCACATTAAAAAGAGATCCTGTACAAAGCGACCATAAAATATGACATTCTAGTGCCAAGGGTTGGAAACACTAAGAATATGTTGTCTTTCCCATTCAGATAAAACAAGGTTAGAGTAACTGTTCGCCCAGAGAGTGCCCATGGCCACCCCCCCCTAGCAATGCCAAAAGGTATGCTGTCCATAGACAAAAAATTAGTTTCTCAAATCACTTCTAATAACATGCATATCAAGTTGGCATTCATTTCAATAGCATCCTGTGTCAAGATCTTCCTCATAGTCTCTATTCCATGGTCATTCGGGATTGAAGTAAAGAGGCCATTAACATCCATCGTAGTCAACAACAGATGGGAAGTATCTGTTTTTGAATTCATAACAGCATGTAATTTGTTCAAAAAATCATCCGTGTCTCGTAGCACAGTGGTTATGTATGTTACTACTGATTTTAGTTCCCTTTCGACATAAAGGGACAGGGTTTCTGTAACCCAGCCTTGTCCTGAAACAATAGGATGTAAGGGCAGGTTTACTAGACTCTTATGTATTTTCAGAAGTCCAGTTATAGATGGAACAGTGGGATGTATAATATGAAAAAAGTTGAACTGATCTATATTTATAACGTCTTCAATGAGCATGTCATTTAATTGGTTCTTGATCCTTTTCATGTGATTTTTGAGTGTCTGTGAAGTTACTTCTGAGTAAGTTTTCTGATCACTTAGCATCTCTAACATTTTTTCTCTATACCAATCAGCACATAAGACAACTATAGATCCTCCTTTATCTGCTGGTTTAAGTACAATGTTGTCATTCTATTGCAGGTCAAAAATAGCCTGTCTTTCTTGACTGGTTATATTGTGAAAGTGCTTGGTGTCTTTCCCTTTCCTTAATTTCTCTACTTCATCACTACGCATTCGTGTGAATAAATCGACAGTTGGGTAGTTCAAAGGAACAAAAGTACTTGGTTTCCTAATAGTTCTATTGTCTGTGTTGCTATTCCCATAAATACTCTTCAAAGTGACATTTTGTGCAAAGTATTTCATGCCAATCATAAATTCACTTAAATCAGATTTCAAAGAGGGAATAAATGTGAGACCCTTTTCCAGCACAGTCATTTCTGCACTGCTTAGCTGGTATTTTGAATTATCTGATTGGCTGGGGAATTATGAATGAAAGAAAAAAGGAGTTGTCCTATTACATTACGATCTGAAGAAGGTTTACGGAAAGTGCTTATCATATTATTCAGTATTGGGACTTTTTATATTTTGTCATATTTGTCTTGGAGTTGTTTTACTTTTAAGAAGAATTAAAACTTCAGTGTTTTAATATGTTGCCGCTATTGCATGTTCTCTAGCCGTGGAGGTGTTGCTTGATTTATTCTCCTTGTTTTCCTTTGCCTGCTACACCTTTAGTAGTGAGAGATATACATTTACTTTCCCATATGGGAGATATATATCATTCTAATGTTATGGTAACTTTACTTACACAACTGTACTTTCTGGTGTATCAGAAATGTAGGTGTGATGCCCCTGCACTGGCCCAGTAATCAGGGAGCCTCAATCCTCACTACTGGTAATAGTGAGGGATGTACACAATGGAAGGGTGACAAGTACACACACACAGTAAAGTACAATTTCCCTTAAGAGCACACAGAGATCACAGTCAGTCTGGGGCTGGTTTCTCCCTCCTTCTCCAGATCCTCAATACAACTCTCCACTGGCACAGCTATAGAGTGGGGTCCTTAGCCAGGGTTCCAAGCCAAGTCCTCCCAACACTCTCAGTCCAACCAGTGTTTCATGTCCCTACCCATGTAGCTGACACACACACGCACAAACAAACACACACACTTTGAGATTTGATTTATACACAAACCCACACCTTGGAAAGGCTGGCACAGGTTTACTAGCTTTGTCTCCTTCTGCCCAGACCATAAGGTAGTTATCACTGCCACCAGAACCCCTTATCAGCTACTTTAAGGCCCTTCCCAAAGGGTGACCAATCCTACTGTGTAATGTTGCTATTATCCAAATTGTAAGTTTGATCAAGAGCAAGACTATTTAGGATTGGCCTGTACAGTGTCACCAAATACATACGCCAGTACTCTAAGAGCTTAAATACCTCTAAACAAACCAGCCATAGAGATAGGTTTAAATATATTTAATAACAAATAATAAAAGAACAAGACAATACTCACGCAACACAGTCACTTCAGAGTTCAGAATTCCAGGAAATATTTTCAAATAACATTGTAGGACAGTCTCAAATAAATACAGAAAACATCTAAACTAATCTTTATTATATTCCTATCTATATCTAAAAGATATTATGCCCTAAATAACTTACTTACAGAGCAAGGCAAATGCAGATGAGAAGATGTTTCTGGTAGGTCCAAGACGAGATACAACATGCCCAGCCTCTCTATGAGAGAGTTCTTATGATAATATCAAATATTACTGCTGGGTTAGCTTGGCTGACATCACTTTTTGTCTCCTGACTTTAGTTCCCAAGCTACCGCCATTGTCAGAAAGTACAAGCATTTTTAGCATCTCTGTGAAAAATACATATCTTTCAGAATTGTGCAGCTGCTAGGAAGTCATATATCAATAAAACACTTTACATTTTAAACACAGTAATTACTTCTCACCAAGACAATAGAAAAAACTTCCAGCTGTAGACATCCTGTCTTCTTGCTGCATTGAAACTAACTTTTATTATAGCACATCGTAATGCACTTAATTTCAACTTACTGTCTTAAAGTTTTGTAAGTTAATCTTCTACGTTCCAGCAGGGTATGCTGTGGTTACATTCTTGAATCTCAGTACATACCATACAGTTCTGTATAAATCATATCCATATTCACAAATGACATAGAATTATTTACAAATGTCCAGATAGCTGGCCTGGCAGTGTCATATTTCTCTTTTCCCTGAAAACTCAACCATGTTTTTCAAGTGACCCTTGAGAAACTTTGCTTGAGATGGTTGAGCCTATCTGGGAATACCTCACCCCATTCCCTGTCTTGAGAGCCCATCTGCATTAGCATTGCTAACCCCACTGCGGTGCTGCACTGTCATATCATATGCTTACAGCCCTAGGCTCCACCTTAGTAATTTGGCACTTTTGCTGGCTGGCTCGATATAGCCATGTTAAGGGATTGTGGTTTGTAACTACAGTGAATTTCCTTCCATACAGATAACACTGAAGTTTCTGCAGGCCCACACTATGGCTAGGCATTCCTTTTCTACAGCTGCAAAGCATTCCTCCCTGGGTTGGAGCCTACGACTGAGATATACCACTAGATGCTCTTCTCCTTCTGAGGAAATCTGGCTAAGTACAGCTCCCACCCCATGGTTTGAAGCATCCACCTGCACAACAAATTCTTTGGTGTAATTTGGACTGGCTAACACAAGGGGTCCTCCCAAAGCTCTTTTAAGCTTTTGGAATGCCTGCTCACATGCTGGGGTCCACACCACCTTATCTGGACTGGTTTTCCTTGTCAGGTCTGTTGGGGGGAGCAGCTATGGTACTATAACTGGGGCTGAACTTTCTGTAGTACCCCGCTGTCTATAAGAATGCCCTCACCTGCTTTTTGGTAACAGGGGCAGGCCATGCCTGAATGGCTTCCACTTTGGCAGGTTCTGGCCTGACCTTACCACTTTCCACTCTATGTCCCTGGTAGGAGACCCCTGCCATACCCACCTGACATTTACTGGGCTTAATAGTTAACCCTGTCCTCTGTAGTCTGCAAAGCACCTTCCTGACATGCTGAAGGTGCTCTTGCCAGGAATGGTTGTAGATGGGAATATCATCTAGGTAAGCAAGGGCAAAAATCTCCTGCTCCTGCTAGGACATGATATACCAGCCTCTTGAAACTCACTGGGGCATTTTCATGAACTCATACAAGTCAAAAAGAGTTATAAAGGCTGACCTCTCTCTAGCACTAGGAGTCAAGGGCACCTGCCAGTAATCCTTGGTAAGATCAATGGTAGTAAAGATACTTAGCCCCACCCAGCTGCTATAGGGCTTCATCTGTCCTAGGCATGGGGTAAGCACCTGACTCTATGTGACTATTTAGATTCCTGTAGTCCACAGAGAACCTGGTGCTGCCATCTTCCTTTGGTACCAGCACCACTGGGGAGGCCCAGGGACTGCTGGACTCCTGAATTACCCCTAGTTTCAACATTAACTGTACATCTTCCCTCAGACTCTGTTTGACTCTCTCAGGCACCCTAAAAGAGGCCTGCTAAATAGTTTTTCAGGTCTTGTATCCACATGGTGCTGCACCAGGTGGGTGCATCCTGGTTTCCCAGTGAACATGTTTCCAAACTCCTGTAACCCTGCTTGGATTTCTCGAACCTGGAAAGGGGATAGCTGCTGGGACATTGCTACCCCTTACATTGAGGAGTCAGTCCGAGCCTCACTGAACAGATCAGTCACGAGATCCCCCCCAGACTCCTCCTGCCATCCACTGAAAATACTGAATACAAGGGCCTCCCTATCATGGTAAGGCTTCATCATGTTAACATGGTACAATTTGTGCCCTTCCATCCTGCCTTGCAGTTCTACCATGCAGTTAACATCACTGACCTTCCTTACCACCATGTACGGTCTCTCCCAAGCTGCCTGCAGCTTGTTGTGTTTGACAGGAATGAGAACCATTACTTGCTGCCCTACAGCATACTCTCTAGCTTAAGCATTCCTGCCATACCAGACCTTTTTCTGCTGGGCTTATGCCAGGTCCCCCTGGGCCAAGCCCATGAGTTCCCTGAGCCTTGTCCTGAGGTTTAGGACATATGCCACAACAGACTCCTTGTGGGATTCACACACACCCTCACACTCACCTCGAATCAAAACTAGAGGTCCCCTCACCCTTTGTCCATAAAACAACTCAAAGGGTGAAAAACCTGTGGATTTCTGGGACACCTCTCTGTAATCAATCAACAAATGGAGCAAAAATTTGTCCCACTCCCTCTTAACCTGGTCTGCAAATGCCTGAAGCATGGATTTAAGTGTAGAGTTTAACCTCTCAACAAAACCATTAGTCTGGAGATGGTAGGGGGTGGCCTTTAGGTGCTCCACCCCACACACTGCATCCACAGACAAGCCAGCAGGTCTGACATGAAATTGGCAACTCTGTCAGTCAGTATTTCTTTTGGGAAACCTACCCTGCTGAAAATCTCTAACAAAGCATTTGCCACCTTTTCTGCCTCAATGGAGGACAGATCCACTGCCTCAGGGTATCTGGTAGCATAATCTATTACCACTACAATATATTTTTTCCCTGTGGAACTTGGGGTACTCAGAAGCCCCACAATATCCATAGCTGCCCTCTGAAATGGCTCCTCAATCACAGGCAAAGGCATCAAAGGAGCTTTCACCTTGTCTCCTGCCTTGCCTACATTTTGGGACTGCTCACAGGTCCTGCAGTACCCTGTTACATCTCTGGAAATACCAGGCCAATAAAAGTTCTGCATAATATGTCTTTGTATACTTTATGCCCATATGACCTGCAAAGGGGATATCATGGGCTATGGCTAGAAGTGCCAAATGGTAGCACTACCAACTGCTGTATTCTCTCACCCTCTAGCCCTCCCTCAGGGGTCCACACTCTATACAGTATCCCTTTGTCCCAGTATACAGACTCCCCCTTCCCCTGAGATTCAGGTGCCTCACTAGCTATCTCCCTCAGGCCTTGTAATGTAGGGTCTGAGAGCTGAGCCTCTCTCAACTCTCTCTTAGAAACTCTTCCCATCTCCCCTTCCACAGGAAGTCTGGTATCCTCTGAAAGTGGTGCCTCCCTGTCAGCCTGGGTACTACTACTCACCTCTGCCCTTGCAGTCACTCTGTCCAATGGAACACCAGTACCAACAAGCAGCTGCGGCTCACCTTTAGTCTCACTGCTACAGGATAGTTCCCTCCCATAAAGTAACCACCTCACCAGTCCTGGCTACAAGTGTGCGGTCTGCCTGGGTCTCCCCCAGGCTACTAGACCCACATGCTTGTCTGCAAGCCTAACTGCATGTAATTGCATGCACATAGGGTACTGCATTATCAAAATAATTCCCTATCAGGATACCTGCAGGGATATCCTCAAACACACCTACTTACTTACTTCCTTTTCCACCCTCCCAGTGAAGGTGAAGCCCAGCCAAAGATATTTGGAATGGGGTCACTCCTAAAGCTGTGACTGGAGTTGACTGCCCAAGCAAGTACTGCACCTCTGTAACAATGGCAGGCTTAAAAATGGTTAGGTCAGAGGCTGTGTTTCTCTTAGCCATGGCCTCTTTCCCATTCACTAAGATAGGATATAATTTCTTGTGGTAGTTTGGTACCCTTGTTGTCTCGAGACAACCTACTGTTGGAATTTTGTCATTCCCACTTATCGGCTCTCCCACATTTTATTCCCTACCTTGCCTCCATGGGCATCTATATACTATATGGCCCCACTGGTTACATTTAAAACATTTAAGCCTTGATCCTGGATGTGTACCTGGACCACTGGCTTCCCTTGCTACTGGTGGAGTCTGTTGGGGCAGTCTGGGCTGCCCACCATGGGTTCCCTTAGACCCATGAGCAGCACTGGCTGTCCCCCTTCCTGTGCAGTAATGCCCTGCTTGCTAGGTATAGGTCTCCCGTCTTCCCCAGCTCATCTGCAGTAGAGTATTGTCTATCAGATAACCAGATTCTCATGTCCTCAAAGTGCTAAGGGCTTGTTTCCTCACTAAAAGGTCTACCAGCCCTTCAAAACTGGTGACCTGACATCCACTCACCCACCTATGAAAATAAGTGCTTAGTTTAGCAACATATTCACATGCACTTTCATCTGCCTTGTGGCTATGCTCACAAAACTTTTTCCTATAAGCTTTAACATTAAACATTCTATCAAACAGTTCTTTAATTTATAATTTAAACAATCAGTATCAGAAAGTTTAGAAATTACAGTTGCAGCTTTACCATGGAGCAAGGGGACCAGGAACCGTACCCAGAGCCCTTGGACAACATTATACTGTTTACATACTCTCTCAAACATATGAATAAAACTATCAAAATTATTCCCCTCGGTAAACTGTGCAAGAAATTTACTGACCTTTGTTGCTTCTGGGGTTCAGTTACTCCCTTCGCCATTACCTCTATGACTCTGGCAAAGAGTCAGCATCTCCTTTTCATGTTGCCTCTGCCTCTCATTCTCCACAGCTTCCAGGCATCACAGTTTCACATTTTCCTCAGCCTTCAGACATTGCAGTTTCTCAGTTTTGTCACTCTCTAGATGCCTCAGTCTCTCTGTTGCCTCTGTTTCCAAACACTTGGCCTCTAGCTCAAGTCTCTTTAACTCCAGATGGATTTCTAAGTCCTCTGTGGAAAGGTTGAGCTGTTCATTTTCTGAGAGTTGTACAGCTCCAAGGACAGTCTGATTGCCCTCCTGGTTGCTATTCTGTGATGCAGCTGTAACTAAAGCTGCAATCATGTCTGCTTTAGTCAGGCTGGCATGCACCAGTCCTTTAGTCTGGCACATCTCAGCCAATTGGCTACTTGTCAGCTTGCTATACTCCTCTGCTGACATGCTAGCCTGCTCTCCCTGACTAAGGTAGCAAAAAAAGTAAAACAATTGTTATATGAACTCTGAATGTTCACTGTGTGGCTGACTGAGAGTACAAACAACTTTAGTGACCACTGTACACAGGCTACAGGAATTCGATATCCACACCACTACAAGACAATTAATATGTGATGTGGCTATCTTACCACTATCAACCAATTAATATATGATTTAGATATCCCACCACTGCCACCAATTAACATGTGATGCCCCTGCATTGGCACAGTAATCAGGGAGCCTCAATCCTTACCACTGGCAACAGTGAGAGATGTACATGATGGGAAGATGCCAAGTACACACACAGTAAAGTACTATTTTCCTTAAGAGCACACAGAGATCACAGTCAGATTGGGGCTGGTTTCTCTCTCTCTCTTTCTCCAGATCCCCAATAAGACTCCCCACTGGCACAGCTACAGAGTTGAGTCCTTATCCAGGGCCCCAAGCCAAGCCCTCCCAACACTCTCTGTCCAACCAGTGCTTTGTGTCCTTGTCCAAGTAGCTGACAGACGCACACACTTTAAGATTTGATTTATACACAAACACACACCAGGGAAAGGCTGGTACAGGTTTACTAGCTATGCCTCCTTCTGTCCAGACCATAAGCAGTTATCACTGCCACCAGAACCCCTTATCAGGTACTTTAAGGCCCTTCCCAAAGGGTGACCAATCCTACTGTGTAATGTTACTATTATCCAAATGGTAAGTGTGACCAAGAGCAAGGCTATTTAGGAGTGGTCTGTACAGTGTCACCAAATACATATGCCGGTACTCTCAGAGATTAAATATCTCTAGACAAACCAGCCACAAAGATAGGTTTAAATATATTTAATAATAAATAATAAAAGATCCAAAAACTCCAAGGAAAGGGTGCCACAGAACCAAAAACCAGTAAAACCACAACAGGCACCCAAAGAGGCAGGAGGTAATAATAAAACACAAGCCTGTAGGTGTAAGCAGCAGCAGGTTTAATCGCATAAACGCCACACAATACAAAGCATTTTCATCCACCAGACTTCTTCAGATGTAAAATGAATGAATAAAGGCTGTGCCTGCTTATATACCCCTCCCAATTTAATTAATAATTAAAACAATTGTTTAATTGACACCAACTAAATCTTGTAACTAAAATGTTCGTGACAACCTACCAACTTGCCACAAATACAAATGAAAATAGATAAAAGCATGCACATTTTTTAAAAGAACTTTAAAATATTTAAATACTAAAGCCATCACAATATGTTGGACAGATAAATAAACGTGAATCAAACACCAACAAAAAGAACTTGCAAAACAATATATATACTTATTTTATAGTTTTGCAGCTCTAATTTTTAAAACAGGGGCAATGGATATGTATTCATTCAGCCCTGGGAATCTATTGGCTTCCAATAACAACTGCCAAAATATTTCTCTCACCTCTATCCTATTTTCCCACGGCCCCTCCCCACCCTCATATCACATTGAATATTCTCTACAACAAAGAAGCCCCATTTTGCTTGGGGACATGTCAGTGTATGTTTAAACAAGGCATTTTTAATATCTTCAACTCTAATAGCATATAAATGCTCATAAATCCTCCTTCTGAGTTTACGAGTAGTTTTTCCAATGTAAAATGCACCACAGGTTTTACATAGGGCTAAATAAATCAAGCCCTCACTGTTACAATTGGAAAAACTACTACTCTGAATCTGATAATCTCTTGACAGGATATATACAGAATACTGTCTAAGTATATATGGGCATTGGGCACATGCCCCACATTTGTAGGTTCCCAATTTCTTACATAAAGCAATAGAACCATTATGCTCCAAAAAATCCTTGAGATTCCTACCTTTTTTGTATGTGAATCCTAGGGTGTTGGTAAACAAAACGTCCAACTCTGAATTAACACTTAAACCTGCTCCAATGTTGAGTGATAATGTTTTTAACCCTAGAGGTATTCTGATTATAAAACATCACATAGTTACCCCCAAGGTTTCTGGATTTCATCCCTGGTAACATCACCCCTGGTTGTTGTGTGGTACCCTGCACATTTATTGGTACTATCACAATTGTATCTCCTGTTCCCAAAATAGGGGCAAACCTATCCTTTCTCCCTTTCTTTACTTCATCCAATACCTCATCAATTAAATAGTTAGGATACTTCCTAGATATAAACATTTCTTTGACTCTCTGACTTTCATCTTCGAAGTCCGAGTCCAAAGAGGTCATCCTACAACTACGGACAAACTGTCCCTTGATAATACTTCTCTTCTGTTTTAATGGATGGGAACTAGTGAAATATAAGTATGAGTTAGAAAATGCTTCCTTTCTGTATACATTAGATGTAAACTGCTGCCCTAGGATGTCTTTTTTAATAGTGATGTCCAGAAAGTTCATGTAGTCATGTGTAATATGGGAAGTAAATTTAAAAAAAAATAGTGGTATGGTTTAGATAGTCTATAAATTCTGTTAACTTTTCCATACTACCTTTCCAAAAAATGCAAATATCATCCAGGTAACGTTTGTAATATACCCAATATTGTGCATATTCAGACTGGAACACAAGCTTCTCTTCCCAAACCGTGAGCACAATGTTGGCATAAGTAGGGGCACAACTTGCGCTCATGGCCACTCCCTGGATCTGTTTAAACAACTCACCCTCAAAAAATATAAAGTTGTGTTTCAATACCAAATCCAACAACTCTATATAAACCAGAAAAGTATTGTGGTCAAGTTTTCCACGTTGGTGAATGGCATCCTGGAACCATTCTGACCCTGTAGAATGTGGAATCACATTAAATAAATCCTGAATATCAAAAGTTACAAATATTAAAGAATCAGAATACATGTTACTATTAATGCTTCTCAAAAATTCCCAGGAGTCCTTAAGTATACCATTGGCCCCAACCCAAATATATTTTAATTTTATATCCAAAAATTTGGCCAAAGGATGGGTTTTAGAGCCATTGGCTGCCACAATGGGTGTCAGGGGTGGATCCTCCACACTTTTATGTACCTTGGGTATCCCAAAAATAGCACGGATATTTGGTCTGTCCACACTGAGATACTTAAATGTGTCCTGGTTTATAAAATTGTCATTCAGCATGTCCTGTAAAACTAAATCAATCTTACGGTATGCTAAGTTAATCTCATTCTTGGATACCCTAACATACCTATTAGTATCATTAAGCATATCCATCATCTTACTGGAATACAAAATGCTATCCATGAAGACCACCCCTCCACCTTTATTGGGTTGCATCACCCTCAGGTATCTATTTTCTTGAATGGATTTGAGAAGTAACTTTTCTTCTCTAGTCATGTTAAATTTACCATGCCATCCACCCCTGTAAACGTTCCTGATTTCTTCTTCGACCTTCCTTTCAAACTTTTTTAGCTGGGGGTGTATAGGGGGATTATAGGTACTAGGTCTTCTAATACCACTATTAGTACCACCATCCTGTTGCCCCTGAAACATAATATCTAAATTATTTTTCCGTAGAAAAATCCTCAAGTCTATTAAG